>NW_006412301.1:8034-8648 GCF_000296735.1 Chrysochloris asiatica
TCCACTGGTCCAACACGCACTTTCAACGCGATGCGGCCCACGATGTTTAGCTGCTGCTCTCCCGCTCCTGTAACGCCTCCATCCATCCTGGTCCACGGTGTATAGACCTTGCCCGGCTTGAGTATTGATTCAGATACCAACGATATATCGGCCCCAGAATCTATTACAGCTTTGCACCGTACTCCATCCACCCACACCATCAGGCAGGTGTGTGCAGGCTTGTACATCTCTTTGGGGAAGAGCTCCAAATTTCTGCCATAACGTTCTTCCGGCCGCCTAATTCCGGGTCTCACCAACGCCTTCCAATTTACGACAAGTACTTGTCGCGAATTGGTATTGTCATTAGTTGTAGGGACGTCAGAAGGTGCTAGTAGAGCCTGTCCAGATGCACCCGAACCACGAGAACTTTCAGAAGGGCCCCCATTCCTATCCTGCACAACTCTCAGGTTCTGGGCGTTCACCAATACATTTGTAGACGTCCTTCGCTGTTCTGCTCTCAATGGTAACGTATTTGGCCCGGTAGCGCGCATCGGTAGAGCTGGCGTTCGAAAGACAGCACGTTCCGCGTTAGGCACTACAGATCCAGCAGCGTTAATTTGCCCAACCAAGAACTC
>NW_006412302.1:0-3845 GCF_000296735.1 Chrysochloris asiatica
TTTTTACTGAGTCTTTGGGGTTTTCTACATATAGGATCATATCGTCTGCAAATAGGGAGAGTTTTACTTCCTCTTTGCCAATTTGGATACCTTGAATTTCTCTGTCTTGCCGTATAGCTCTTGCTAAGACTTCCAGTACAATATTGAGTAGAAGTGGTGACAGAGGACATCTTTGTCTGGTTCCTGTTCGCAGAGGGAAGGCTTTCAGTTTTGTGCATATGCTCTTTATTATGTTGAGGAGTTTTCCTTCAATTCTTATTTTGTTGAGTGTTTTTATCAGGAATGGATGTTGGATTTTGTCAAATGTCTTTTCTGCTCTAGGTTCCCTCTTGAAAGCTTGTAAGCCAGTCACTTCTTGCCTTTGTAGTCCCTCCACCCACCCACCCATTTGGGTATCCAATGTCCAAAGTTGCCCATCTCTGTCTACTCTGTGTGTGGAGGGGGTAGGACTGTTTCTTGCTGTAAGGATTTGTTCCCTCTTTTGAGTCACTGCATCCGTAGGAGTAGGTAAAGTTCATTAAATTGTATCAGATTACTCTTTTTTTCCTCTTCTTTCTTCTCCTGGTTGTGCTCTGATCATCCAGTCATCCGGGCCAGGTCACGTGGGTACCATCTGCAAGTGTGGGTGTTCTTGTGCATATGCCCTCTCTTTTTATCAGCTGCACACTTCACTCTCCACATTGCAGGGCTTAGCTCGTCACTTCATTGCTGTTTTTCCCTCACTTCCCCTTATCAGTGACGAGCATGGTCACCAATCAGAGCGTATATTCCCATTGAGTCTTATTCTTGGAAGGGTGTTTGCACTGAGGGGACCCGGCCACTTGCCTTGATGTTTCCTAGGGAAGCAACTTGTTTGTTCTTGTAGTAACAGTCCATCTGCCTCTATTGTTTTATATTTTTCCTGTAGGTCTTTCTTTCAAGAAGTATCTTCTGTTCTCCCAGCCGTTCCAGACTGGTCTGCTTGTCCTTTCAAGTGGAAATTTCCAATCTCTGGAGATCTGAATGTGATTCAGACTTCTACTTATAGTCTTATATATTGCAGAGGCTTCACAGGAAGCCTCCTTCACTGGGCACGTTGTGGCCCCATTTTAGGTATTCCAATCAGTTACAGGCAGAAGACGGACTTACAAGCTTTCTCTGGTGATGTTTCTGGCTATTCCTTTCTCTCCCTCTCCAGTGTCTATTTTATAATATAATGCAAGGAAAACCAAGATTCAAAAGACAGCCAAGCATCTTAACATTATTCCCCCCCTTTCCCCATTCCAACCATGTCTCCATCTCTGTATCCCAGAGCCCTTTAGGTCCAAGGTTGTGCATACATCATTCTTTACCTCTGTCCCACTTAGCCCATTCAAACATGTCTGATTGTTCTCCCATTCCTCTCTCCCTTCTTGTATATTGCCCCCCTCCCCAGCACCCAAACTTTCCTGTGTCTAATCCCTGCCTTGTGCTCCACCTTCCCCTCCTTCCCCTCCCCTCCTTTGGGTTCTTTTTCTTAGTGTTTTACAGTAGTGGTCATATGCAGTATTTCTTTTTGTGACTGACTAATTTCACTCAACATAATGTCCTCAAGGTTCATCCATGTTATGTGGTGCCTTGCCACTTCCGTGTTATTCTTCAAGGTAGCATAGTATTCCATTGTGTGTACGTACCACAGATTGTTTATCCATTCTTCAGTTGTTGGGCACTTTGGCTGTCTCCATCTTTTTGCTATTATAAATAGTGCTGCATGAACTCATAAACTTTTAAGACCCCACTCAGTACTCACCACAGTAGGATATATACCAAGTAGAGGGATTGCTGAGTCATATGGTATTTCTATTTCCAACTTTTAGAGGAAGCGCCATACTTTTTTCCACAATGGTCTCACCATTTTACAGTGCCCCAGCCATAGTTGTAGGTTCCAGTGTCTTCATACCCTTGTCAGCATTTGTTGTTCTATATATTTTTTTGTTTATGTTTGTAACTTTGCTAGTAGTCCTGGTATGTAGTGTTGGATAAAGCACTGGACCGCAAGGTTGGTGTGAACCGCAAGACTGGAGGTTCAAATTCACCAGTAAGTCCTTAGAAACTCTATACAGAGTCATTATGACACTTCACAATCACAACACTACTGCTGGAGTGAGATGATATTTCATTATTGTTGGAATTTGCATTTCTCTAATGGCCAGTGATTATCAGCATTTCTTTATATGTTTATTGACTACTTGTATGTTGTCTTTGCTGAAGTGTCTGTTGATGTTTTCTGCCCATTTTTTAATTGGGTTGTCTTTTTCTTACTGTGGTGTTGAAGTTTTCTTTAATTTTTTTATTTGTCTCATGTCATTTGCAAACATTTCTCCATCTGTGGATTCTTCTTTTACTCTTTTAATGCAATCTTTTGATATACTTAAGTGTCTAATTTTTTATGATGTGCCAGTCATCTAGTTTGTTTTCTGCTGTTTTTTGTTTTCAATTACATTTGATAGGATAGTTTTCAGCTTTCTGAGGAACTACCATTGCTTTCCACAATGACAGGAATGGAGATGGGTTCCAGTTTTCTCACATTCTCATCAATATTTGTTATTTTCTCTCTCTCTCTCTTTTTTTAAATCTTAGCCATCATAGTGGGAGTGAGATGCTATCTCATTGTGATTTTGATTTACATTTCTCTGATGGCTAATGACAGTGAGTATCTTTTTATGTGTTTGGTGACCATTTGAATGTCATCTTTGATGAAACATCTATTCAAGTCCTTTGCTTATTTTCATGAATGGGTTATTTTTTTTTTTTTGTTATGCTGTTGAAGTTTTCTAAAATATATTTTTGTTATTACAATTTTATGTGGGTATATGACTTTCTAAGATATTCTCCAGTTGATAGTTTTTGTTTTTACTTTTTCGGTAAAGTGTTTTGATTAACAAATATTTTAAATTATTATGACATCCCATTTTATGTTTGTTGTTTGCGCTTTTGTCGTTAGAGAATCTGTTGTTAAAAGCTATACCCAACATTGATGCCTTTGAGTCTTCTAAGTATTTTACGGTTTTAGTTTTCACATTTAGGTCTTAATCCATTTTGAATTTGGTTTTGTCTATGGTGTAAGGTATGGATCCTGTTGTGTTTTTCTTCATGTAGAAATCTGATTTTTCCAATACCATCAATTGTATTCTCCACCAAATTGATTTAGTATCCTTGTCAAAAATCAGTTGACTATAGATGTGAGTTTATTTCAGAACTTAATGGATTTTATTCCATTGATGTATGTGTCTATTGTTGTTATAGTACCAGATTGTTTTGATTTTTCTTGGTGTTTAATATATATAATATATTTTTAAAATCTGAAAAGGTGAGTTTTCCACTTTGTATTTCTCTTTCAACATTGCTTTAGATATTTGGTATTTCTTGCCATTTCATGTAAAATTACGGATTGATTTTTTCATTTTGATAAAGAAGACTGTTGCAATTTTGATCGGGGTTGCGTTGAATATAGATTACTATAGGTAGTAATCGTATCCTAACAATATCAAAATTTCCAGTACTTGAACATGAAACAGCTTCTCATTTATTTTATTGTTGTTAAGTGCCGTCAAATCGGTTCTGATCCATAACAACCCTGTATAAGGTTTCTAAGAAATGGTTGGTGAGCTTGAACTGCCAACCTTGTGGTTTATTTATTTAAGTCTTCTTTAATCTCTTTCAGAATTGTTTTATAGTTTTCAGTGAAAGCCTTTCACATCCCTGGTTAAAATATTCCTCAATATATTTTATTCTCTTAGATGGTGGTGTAAATGGACTTGTTTACCTAATATCCTTTATGCGAGTTCTCACTGCTGGTATAAAGAATCCCAACTGATTTTTTTTTT
>NW_006412302.1:8020-9916 GCF_000296735.1 Chrysochloris asiatica
TGTGGTTCAGAGTTCTGGGACCAGCCCCTGAGCCTGCTTGGTTAGGTATTCTGTGTTGTTGTTGGCGGAGCTCTCTGCTATACATCCACCCGATCCGCCATCTTGTTTGTTCTTTTAAATAGATTTTTATTGTGAATTGAGTAAAGGTTTACAGAACACATTGTTAGTTTTGTATTCCACAAATCATACACTGTTTCTTCTCAATTGCAATTCCCTCAGTGTATCATCACTTGTTATGGGTCGGGACCAAATCGATAGCACTTAACAAGATTAACAGCATACACCTACTTACTGCTTGGCCAAAAATTGAGCCATGGTGTTGAGTTCAGTTCCAGCCCTGTCGGCTGACCGTAGTCTTAGGGTTCTACCAGTTTCGGTTTGAGTAAATCTTGTCTTTTATAAGATTTGGGGTTTTGTTCCACATTTTCTCTCACTCTATCCAAGACCCTGTAATGTGATCCCTTATAGAGCAGGCACCATCTAGTTCTTCTGGTTTCAGCATTATGGAGACCATTGGTTTGTTGGACTAATTGTTTCTAAGTGTCTTCAGTATTCATCACTCTTTTATCCTCCAGACAACAATAGACCAGTAGTTTTACCTTTGTAGTTGTTGTTAAGTGCCACTGAGTTGGTTCCGACCCATAGCAACCCTGTATGGTGTTTCTAAGGAGCAGCTGGTGAGTTTGAACTGCCAACCCTGCAGTTCAAACTGACCTTGCAGTCAAGTACTTATCCTACAATACCACACTAAGACTTAACTTAGATGGACACTGAAGATATTTTAACATTCCAGTTGCTACTCACCAAATTGTTGTTGTTGTTAAGTGCTGTCGAGTTGGTTCTGACCCATGGCGACCCTGTATGGTGTTTCCGAGGAGCAGCTGGTGAGCTTGAACTGCCAACCTCGTGGTTCAAACCGACTTTGCAGTCCAGCGCATTAACCCACAATGCCTCACCAGGAATCCACTCACCAAATTAGAACTTTGTCATTTTGGTCTGTGTTATTCCAATTGTATCTTGTGGACTGTGTTATTCCAATTGACCACAGTGTCCTAAGCCCCCAGTCCTAGAAAATCATTCCCTCAAGATGTTTGGTAATGTCTAAGAAGTTTTCATAATTTTACCCCCTGTATGCTCCACCATGGAGTCCTGGTATGGCGCTGTGGGATAAAGCAGTGGACCACAGGGTCAGTTTGAACCACAAGGTGGGTTGTTCAAACATATCAGCCACTCCTTGGAAACCCTATAAAGGGTTGCTGTGAGTTGGAATCGACTCTACGACACTTAACAACAACATGCTCCACCACATAGGAGTCCAGGTGTAGCACTGTAGGATAAACACTGGACTACAACCACAAGGTCAGTAGTTGAAACTCAGCAGTCGCTCCTCAGAAACCTTATAGATGGTCCCTGAGTCTAAACTGACTTGATAGCATGTAAACTGACCTAGCAATCAAGTACTTATCCTATAACACCATACCAGGACTTAACTTAGATGGACACTTATGAGATTTTAACATTCCAGTTGCTACTCACCAAATTGTTGTTGTTAAGTGCTGTAGAGTTGGTTCTGACCCATGGCAGCCCTGTATGGTGTTTCCGAGGAGAAGCTGGTGAGCTTGAACTGCCGACTTTGCAGTTCAAATGACTTCGTAGTCCGGCACACTAACCCACAGCACCACACCAGATTGTGTCTATAGCAGTATTTTTCTGTTCCATTTAACTCTTTTTTTTTTTAATGCATCCTAATTTTCCTTGTTTATTGCATGAGTTACATATATGTGATGGTTTGTGACAATTGTATTGGCAAGCTTAATTCAATTAATGAAGGACAATTTATTTTCTCTCCTACTTAGTTTATTCATCCTTCAAATAAGTATTGAGTGCTGACTATGT
>NW_006412303.1:0-601 GCF_000296735.1 Chrysochloris asiatica
TTTCAAGACCTTCATTTGCTTATGGAGCAAAACCCAAAATGAGGACAAACAGCTGCAAACAACCATTAATAATTGAAACATGGAGTGTACGAAGTATGAATCTAGGAAAACTGAAAATTGTCAAAAATGAAATGGAAGATGTAAATCCTTTATGAGGACTTTATCTTCCACAAGATTTATAGCTTGTAAAACCCTACATCTGTCAGTTTGTCGTACTGTGATACCTTGCCTGTTGCTGTGATTCTGGAAGCTATCCAATGGGTATTTTAAATAAGATCACTCATGGTAGAAAGGTTTCAGCTGAGCTTCTAGACAAAGACTGACTAGGAAGAAGGAGAGACAGACGACTACTACCTAAATATTTAGTCACTGAAAAACTTATGAATAGCAGTGAAACACTGTCAGCACCAGAACACTGACTACTGAAACATGATGAAGAGCACAGGATATTATCAGATACAGTGCTGGAAGATGACCCGCTCAGGTTGGAAGGCACTTAAAATACAACTGGAGAAGAGCAGCCTCCTCAAAGTAGAGTTGACTGTGATGACACAAATGCACTGAAGCTTATTTCCAAATGAAGGAGGGACCTTCATTTGCT
>NW_006412303.1:1652-5023 GCF_000296735.1 Chrysochloris asiatica
AATTGACTCCATCTATGGAAAGAGATGGTGGGAAAGCTCCTTATCATCAGCCAAAACAAGGCCAGGGACAGACTGTGGAACAGACCATCAAGATCAGGTTGAAGCGGAAGAAAGTTAAAAGAAATCCACAACAGCCAAAACATGGCCTTGATCATATTCCACCTGAATTTAGAGATCATCTCAAGAACAGATTTGCCGCATTAGACATTAATGACCAAAGAGCAGAGAAGTTGTGGGATAACATCATGAACATCATACAGGAAGAAAGCAAAAAGTCATCGTTGTTGTTATTAAATGCCATAGAGTCAGTTCAAACCCATCATGACCCTCTACAGGGTTCTAAGAAGTGACTGGTGAGCTTGAACCACCAACCCTGCAGTTCAAACAGATTTTGCAGTCCAGCGCATTAACCTAAAGCACCACACCAGGGCTCAAAAGGTGATTAAGAAGACGAGAAAGAAGGAAATGACCAAAATGGATGTCGGAAGAGACTGAAATTTGCTCTCCAGTGTTGAGATGCTAATGCAATTGGAAGAAATGAGGAGGTAAAAGAACAGAATAGAAAATTTTCAAAGGGCAGCTCGAGAAGACAAAGTCAAATATTAAAGCAAAATGTGCAAACACCTGGAGTTACAAACCAAAAGAGAAAAACAGGCTCAGCATTCCTCAAGCTGAGCTAACTAAAGAAAAATTTCAAGCCTCGACTTGAAAGAGTGAAAACTCTTTAATGATGCAAAACATTTAATGATGCAGAAAGCATTAAAAGAAGATGGAAGGTGACTGGGAATTCTAGACCCAGAGAGGGCGAGTCACTGTGTGCTGATAACCGGGGGACAGGCTTGCAGGGTATACCCTTTTGTTGGTTGATGATGCATGGAGGGGATTGTAACCATGGCAATGAAACAATATAGTATAGGATGAATGTAAAGCTAATGTTCTCCCATGTAAACTATCACATAATTCACAATAAAACATTTAAAAAAAAAAAAACGATAGAAGGAATTACACAGAGTCACTATACCAGAAAGAGATGGTCAATGTTTAACCGTTTGAAGAGGTAGCATATGATGAAGAGTCGATGATACTGGAGGAAGAAGTCCAAGGTGCATTGAAGGCACTTCAATGTTCAAAGAACAAGGCACCAAGAATTGATGAAATACAAATTGAGATCCTCAAAAGACTGATGCAGCACTGGAGGTATTCACTCCTCTATGCCAGGAAATTTGGAAGACAACTACCTGGCCAACTGACTAGAAGAGATCCATATTTGTGCCCATTCCAAAGAGAGGTACTACCATGGAATGCATAAATCATGGGATAATATCATTAATATCCCATGCAAGCAAAATTTTGCTAAAGATGATTTAAAAACAACTGCAACCATATATTCACAGAAAACTTCCAGAGGTTCAAGCCAGACTCAGAAGAGGACTTGGAATGAGAAATATCATTGTTAATGTAAAGTGAGTCTTGGCTGAAAGCAGAGAATACCAGAAAGATGTTTACCTGTGCTTTATTGACTATGCAAAGGCTTTAATTGTGTGGACCATGACAAGCTATGGACAGCATTGTGGAGATTGAGTATTCTGAACACTTATTGTGCTCATGAGGAACCTGTGCATAGATCAAGAGGCAGCTGTTCAAACAAAACAAGGGAACACTGAATGGTTTAAAATTAGGAGAGATGTGTGCTAGAGTTGTATTCTTTTACCATACTTAGTCTGTTTGTAAACTGAATAAATAATATGAAAAACTGGATTATATGAAGATAAATGTGGCCTCAGGATTGGAAGATTTATTAATCTTTGATATGCAGATGATACAACCTTGCTTGCTGAAGGTGAAGCAGACTTAAAAAACTTATTGATGAAGATCAAAGACCACAGCCTTCGATATGGGTCACACCTCAATGTAAAGAAAGCAAAAATCCTCACCACTGGACCAATAAATAGTGTCATAATAAATGGCGAAAAGATTGAAGTTGTAAAAGACTTCATTTTGCTCAGCTCAACCATCAACACTTACCAACACTCATGAAGCAGCAGTTAAGAAATCAACCGATGTATTACATTAGACAAATCTACTGCATAAGACCTCTTTAAAGTGTTGAAGAGCAAAGATGTCAGTTTGAGGACTAAGGTGCACCTGATACAAACCATGGTATTTTCAATAATCTCATATGTACGCAAAAGTTGGAAAACTGTAGAAGAATTGGTGCATTTGAGCTATGGTGTTGGAGGAGAATATTCAAAGTACGTTGGACTGTGAAAAAAACAGCTGGTGGGTTTGAACTGCCAACCTAGCAGTTAACAGTCCAGGGCTTATGCTACAACACCACCAAGTCCCCTTACCTCATATAGTCTTGTAAAGTGGGAATTTTAATAACTATTTTGCTTGTGAGTAAAACTAAGTTTTCGGTTATACATTCTGAGAATCCCTATATCTTCCCTTGAGAACATTTAACTCAGTTTGCTATTACACACTTAAGTGCAAGTAGCCTAATTCTATCTCTGTACTAGAGATTGTAATTGCCAAGACAGCAGAGATGGGTTTGCAATAGACCTAGCATTTAGGTGGGTAATAAATCACTGTTGTTGTTACTAAGTACCACTAAGTTAATTCCAACTCAAAGCGACCCTCTATAGGGTTTCCAAGGAGTGGCTGGTGGGTTTGAACCATGATCTTGGAATTAGCCTTCCAGTGCTTATCTTAAAACACCACATCAGGCCTCCATAATAAATCATTGGACCACTAAATGGGTATATGAGGGTACTTCAAAAAGTTTGTGGAAAAATGGAATTAAAGGATTAGGACAAATTTCCAAAAACTTTCTGAAACCCCCTCACATAATAAACATTTGATAAGTGAGTGAAGTAGCAAGCATATGCGTGGGTGTCAAAGAAAACTGACCTCCCATGGTGTTCAAATGCAGCATGCACTATGTCTACTCAGCATGAACTATTTACAAGGACCAAAAGGCAGCCATTCTAATAGAACAAGGGGACACTGTGTGGTTTAAAATCAGGAGAGATGTGCATAGGATTGTATCCTTTCACCATACTTATTTAAACTGTATGCTAACCAAATAATTGGAGAAGCTGGATTATATGAAGAAGAATATGACTTCAGAATTGAAGGAAGAATCATTGACAACCTGCAATACATAGATAATACAGCCTTGCTTGCTGAAAGTAAGAGGCTTGAAGCACAAACTGATGAAGGTCAGACTACAGCCTTCAGTATGGATTACGAGAAAACAAAAACTTCACAACTGGACCACCAAGTAACATCATGATAAACTGAGAAAATATTAAAGTTGCCAAGGATTTCATTTTACTTGGATCTACAATCAATGCCCAATGGAAGCAGCA
>NW_006412303.1:5313-6371 GCF_000296735.1 Chrysochloris asiatica
ACTAATGTCCTTCTCCAGGAATTGGTCCCTTTTGATAACATCGTCAGTAAACACTGAGTGTGCTCTTCTCTTTTGACTTTCTAACTCCAGGTCTTGGCACATTTCCTTATAGTACTTCATTTTGTCTTCTCCAACTTCCTTGGAAATTTTCTGCTGAGCTCTTTTATTTCCTCATTTCTTCCATTCACTTTAGCTTCTCTACGCTGAAGAGAAAGTTTCAGTATCTCTTCTGACATCAATTTGGGTATTTTCTTTCATGTCCTCTAGCAACCTTTTCATTTTCTTCCTGTATGATGTTCTTGATGTCATCCCACAACTCTTTGATCTTTGATCATTGTGTCTAATACATCAAATTTGTTTTTAGAATGGTCTCTAAATTCAAGCGGGACCTGTTCAAGGTCATGTTTTTTTCTCGTGAACTTGTTTTAATTTTCTTCAGCTTTAGCCTGAATTTGCATAAGAGCAATTCCATCGTCTGTCCCTGTCCCTCTCCTTGTTTTTTGTTTTTTTTTAAATCTTTTATTTTGAATTAAGTGATAGTTTACATGGAAGAATATTGGTTTTACACTCATCCTATCGTATTTCATTTCATTGCGATGATTATAACCTCCTCCATGTATCATCATTCAACTGTATTTGCTTCTAGTCCCTCTGTCCTGTCCTTGTTTTTTGCTGGTGATATTAAGTTTGTCCACAGTCTGTTCCCAAAAATGTAGTCAATTTGATCTTATATATTCAATCCCCACCAAAAGTGTGCCAATTTGTCACACTGTGGTGCCTTGCGTGTTACTGTGATTCTGGAAGCTATGACACAAGTACTAAATACCTGCAGGGTCACCCAAGGTGAACATGTTTCAGCTGAGCTTCCAGAAGAAAACAGACTACAAAGAAGGAGAGATGGACTGTTTCTGAATGCTTCATCACTAAAAACCTTAAATAGCAGTGGAACACTGTCAGCACCAGAATTTTGAATATTGAAACATGATGAAGAGCATCAGAATATTGTCAGATACAGTGCTGGAAGACGAGTTCCTCAGGTTGGAAGACACTCAAAATAC
>NW_006412303.1:6831-8605 GCF_000296735.1 Chrysochloris asiatica
GCCCCAGTTCTCCGGTGGCATAGTGGTTAGGAATCGGGGTGCAAACCTCAAAGTCGGCATTCAAACTACCAGCCATCCACCGAAGAAAGATGAGGCTTTCTGCTCCCATAAAGATTTGCAGCCTCGGAAACCCTGTGCAGGGTCACTATGAGTCAGAACCAACTCCAGAGTACTTAACAACAACAACAAGTCCTCCTCCAATGGCTGGTGGATGAGGAAATAAACATCTGCTCTAAGTAGCAGACAACTGGACATGCACATTCACACCAGAAGGAAACCGTCAGGAAGTGGACGGTGACCTTGCTGGTCAATTGAATGAATGTGTCTGTCTAAACAAGGATTGCTCTGTGTCCCCACAGACAAATGAACTCTGGCTGGGGATTCCCTGTGCAGGGATGTGGTGTGACTGACATGCAGTTCTATAAATGCACATGATTCTCTCATTATCTGTTTTGTATAGTTTATTAAAGTACTAATACAGTTTTAACAAGTAAATATGTTTAGGGTGCAAAATTGACTCCTCATCTATAGAATTAAAACAGAAAAATCTGAATATCAAGAAAATAAGACTTGTATAATCTTATTGTTATTGTTGTTGTTATGTGCCGTGGAGTCGATTCTGACTCATAGTAACCCTGCACAGGGTTTCCAAGGCTGTAAATCTTTAAAGGAGCAGAAAGCCTCATCTTTCTCCCGCGGAACAGCTGGTAGTTTTGAAGTGCTGACCTTGTGGTTCGCAGCCCAATTCGTAAGCACTATGCTACCAGAGTTCCTTGTACACTCCTATTAGTATACTATTATTAGTAGACTATTAGTATTACCTTGATGTCACCTTTTCAACTTCTGAAATAATGTTCATTGTTAATTTGTTCTTGGATAAATAAATCACATTGTATTTATTTTTTTAGTATGCATACAGTATCTGCTCTTGAATTCATTTTGATCTTGAAACATATTTTTGTCATATGAATCTGATGTCTAATTTGCTACAGATAGTAATTATAGAGTATGAATACAGTCATGACGTGCAAAAAGAAAGAAAGAAAGAAAGAAATGGGACGCATAAACATCAATATCCTAGGTGTTAATAAGCTGAAATGGCCTGGTATTGGTCATTTTGAATCTGACAATCACATGGTTTATTATCCTGGGAATGACAAATTGAAGAGGAGTGACATCGCATTCATCTTAAAAAAGAAAATATTAAGATCTGTCTTGAAGCACAACACTGTCTGCGATCGAATAATATCCATATACCTATAAGGAAGACCAGGTTAATACTATTATTATTCAAATTTACACATCAACCACTAAAGCTAGTGATGATGAAACTGAAGAATTCTACCAACTTCTTTAGTCTGAAATTGATCAAACATGCAATCAGCATATAATGATAATTACTGGCAATTAGAATGAAAAGGTTGGATACAAAGAGGAAGGATCAATAGTTGGAAAACATGGCCTTGGTGATAGAAGCAATGATCGAGATTGCATGATAGAATTTTATACGACCAATGGCTTCGTCATTGCAAATATCTTTTGTAAAACAACATAAAAGTTGACTATACACATGGACTTCACCAGATGGAATACACAGAAATCAAATTGACTACAACTATGGAAAGAGATGGTGGAAAAGCTCCATATCATCAGTCAAAACAAAGCCAGAGGCAGACGATGAAACAGACCATCAATTGCTCATATGCAAATTCAGAATGAAGCTGAAGAAAATCAAATCAAGTCCATGAGAGCCAAAATATGACCTTGAACATAT
>NW_006412304.1:0-1087 GCF_000296735.1 Chrysochloris asiatica
ACAAAACAGTACTACAAGAAACCAAAAGAGACTTACAGAAGTGGAAGAAGATACCATGTTCCTGGACAGGAAGACTCAACATTGTGAAAATGCCAGTACTGCCCAAAGCAATTTACACATACTATGCAATCCCAATCCAGATTCCAACAACATTCTTCAAAGAGATGGAAAAGACAATTATTAACTTTATATGGAAAGGAGAGAGACCCAGGATAAGCAAAGCACTGCTTAAGAAGAAGAGCAAGGTTGGAGGCCTCTAACTCACCGATTTCAAATTTCACTGCATGGCTACAGTGGTCAAAACAATCTGGTACGAGTACAATGAAAGACACATTGATCAATGGAATAGAATCGAGAATCCAATAAATTAACCCATCCACTTTCAGCCAACTGATTTTCGACAAATTACCTAGGTAGACTGAATGGGGAGGAGATAGTCTCTTCAAAGATGGTGCAGGCAGAACTGGAAAGTGATATGCAAAAGATTGAAAAAAGACCTTTACCTCTTGCCCTATACAAAAACGAACTCAGCATGGATTAAAGATCTAAATGTGAATTCCAAAATTATGAAGGTCATCAATGAAAAAATATGAACAAATGTGAGGGTACTAATTTAGGGCATACGCAGGCTACCAAACAGTTTGAAAAGTACACAAACAAAAGTAGACAAAATAGGTGATTGGGACACAATATAAAATAAAGACTTATGTGCATCAAAAAACTTCACTAAAAGAGTAAAAACGGAAAACACAGAATGGGAAAAGATCTTTTGCAATGACACATCAGATAAGGGACTCATTTCTAAAATATATAGGAAGCTACAACTCATCTACAAGAAAAAGACAAATAACTCAATTAAAAAATGGGCACAGGACATGAACAGACACTTCACCAAGGAAGAGATCCAGCAGCCAACATACATATGAAGAAATGTTCACGATCACTAGCCATCAGAGAAATGCAAATCAAAACAACAATGAGATATCATCTCACATCAGCAATAACAGCAAAGATCAAAAAAGTAGAGGACAATAAATGCTGGCAAGGATGCAGAAAGACTGGGACCATCCAGAAGAGAACTTAATTG
>NW_006412304.1:3442-8685 GCF_000296735.1 Chrysochloris asiatica
GGCACCTAACAACAACAACAATGTACTTGTTTGTATATTTTGTTTTAAAAAAGAGAAAAGAAAAAAGAACAACATTATTCATTTCTGATCAATCCCTTTAATAAAACTCTACACTGTGTTTCTCAAAAACGAACCAACAAAATGACACCATTTGGTTATGAACATCCTTTTGTGTTATTTTTAAATTTATAGATAATAATTTTTATCATTTGTTTCATATGTGTTTCATACAGGGGGAAAGCATTAGATAGATACTCAAGAAATTGTCAATAGTAAGTACCTACAGGGGATAGTCCAGATGGCTGGTGGTGAGACACTCTGGAGAGGTGAGTCTAGTATTTCATTTTGACCTTTAGTCTTATCAGGTACATAAATTATAATTTTTATGTTAGAGTGACTAATAAAGTAAATGAAGTTAAGAGCCTTTTCTATCTTCTCCCCTTTATTTATATGATATAATAAATTAAAAGTTTGTGCTTTTTTAATATAATTATTTTAAGTCCATGATTTTAGGAATGTGCTCTGCTATCTTCCTGTTTTCACAAAGATTGTTTTTGTTGTACAATAATTACTTTCTCAAGATAAATATCTTAGAAGGCAGATACAGGAAGTACTCTATATATCTTTTGGTTCAAACTAAGTTCAAGTTATGGACAAAATTGTGTAATATCATTTCTTAAGATTATTTTTCTGATCTATCAATCCAGCCAGTTAAGTAGCTGAAATAATTTCCAAAAACAAATCCTTTTGCAGTCAAAACCAAAGCAATTACATAAATGAGTTTTTCCACTTGACCTCTTTTACTGCCCATGGTTATCAATCAGTCTCATTGACTACATTTTCCATCAACATTCACTTTCAGGCACTGCTCTAGGTGGCCAAACATTTCTCATTAAGTAAATAAAATAAAACAAAACCCTCACCCATTGAGTAAATGGGATGGACTTCATATCTAACTCCTTCAGCTGCTCTCCAATCATACGAAAAGCATAATATGGATTTTATTAAAAAGGTCACTCAGGATCTTCATTCTACTTTGCTAGCTGAAATTTACCCTTTGCTGTGGAGTTAATTCTGACTCATTGTGACCCTACAGGACAAAGTAGAATTGCTCCATAAGGTTTCCAAGACTGTCATCTTTATGGAGGTAGACTGCAGGTGCCATCAGCCAAGAGCTTAATCATTATGTTAATTAGCAGCTGAGAGTTTAATCCTTGGACCACCAGGGTTCCTTTGTTGTTGTTGTTACATACCATTAAGTTCCTTCCTACCCATAAGGACCCCGTATAGGGTTTCTGAGGAGTGGCTGGTGAGTTTGAATCAGGAACCATGTGGTTCAAAGCAATTTTGCAATCCAGAGCATTAACCCATAGTGCCACACCAGGACTCATTCGCTGGAATTTATTTAGTTATATTGTACTCTAGCCATCTTAATCAAATAAATGAACTAAGTCGATATGTTGTCATTTACCAGTTCTTTCATGTCTTTTGCTTGATTTTGTTGTTTTGCTTTGTTAATTCTAAATTCAAAATATGGAAAGTGTCTCTCCTAAAACAGCAGTTACATATAAAAATACTTTAGGAGACCAGTTCTTAATTATTTACCATTTTTAATCACAATCACTATTTATTTATACTATTACTCTGTTGTTGTGTGCCATCAAGTCAATTTAGAGTCATAACAATCCCATCATAGAGTTTGTTGCTGTTGTTAAGTGCTGCCGAGTTGGTTCCAACTCATGGCAACCCTGTATAGGGTTTCCACGGAGAGGCTGGTAGGCTTGAACTGTTGACCTTGTGGTTCACAGTTCAGTGCTGACCAGTTCACAAAACTATAAATCTTTACAAAAACTGAAAATCTTATCTTTCTACTGCAGAGCAGCTGGTGGATTCAAACTGCTGGCATTTTGGTTAGCTAATGTAACCCACTACTTCACCAGCACCTCTTACTAATGTTCATTATTGTTGTTAATTAGTGCCTTCAATTCGGTTCTGACTCACAGCAACCTTGTACAGGATTTCCGAGGAGCAGCTGGTGGCTTTGAACAGTCTAACATCAGAATTACGTGACTGCCACACCAGGACTTGGGGTTACCTCCAGTGCCACACCAAAACTCCTCTTCATACTCTCTTGTTTTCAAGTGCTTTCAAGCCAATTCTGACTCATAGCGACCCTGTAAAGGGTTTCCAAGGAACGGCTGGGTTTAAACAGCCAACCTTTTGGTTAGCAGTCCAATGCTTACCTACAGCATCACACCAAGACACAAGGCACACTCAAACAGAGATTAGGATTTAATTGGAACAGAGAGGAGTCGGAATATTTTTGTTTTGTTTTGTTTTAAAGCTTCTACATGATTATATTGTGCCCCTTATATCTTCACTCCCAAATCAGGATCAAACATTTCTTCTAAATTTTACTTATTTTCTTAAATTTAATGCAAGTCCTTACAACTGATAAACTTCTATAAATTTATCTGCCTTGATAGATTACATGGCTTTAATAAACCTACTAACAACATCCAATTTTCCTAGATTCATACTTCATATATTACATGTTCTGATTATAAATGGATAGTTGCAGCTATCTCTTCCCATTCTGAGTTGTGCCGCATCAGCAAACGAAGGTCTTGAAAGCTTTGTTCTTTTCACATTGTTAACTCTGCTTTGAGGAGGCAGCTCCTCCCCAGATGTGTTTTGAGTGCCATCCAAACCAGGGGATCATTTTCTGGCACTATATCTGAAAGTGTTCTACTGCTGTTCATATGGTTTTCAATGGCTAATCATACAAAAGTGGTCTGCCTCTCCTTCTTCCTAGTCTGGAAGCTCCAATGAAACCTGTCCACCATGAATAACTTTGCTGATATTTACAGTACCAGTGGCATAGCTTCCAACATCACAGCAACACAAGCCACAACAGTACGACAAACTGGCAGATAGTTGGTATCCTATTGCATTCAGTTAGTAGCTGAATGCAAGCCTTTGTTGCCAGCCAAATAGTTGAACTTGTTGTTAGATGACATTGAGTATTATCTTCTGCAATTTGTTTCTTCCTTATTTCAATCAATTTTCAGAGTGTAAACTGTGCATGGGGTGCAATGGCCGGGAGTTGAACGCAGATCTCCCTCGTGTAAGGCTAGAATTCTACCACTGCACCACCATCACCTCAAAGCAGACTACCTTCTGTAATAAATTGGAAAAGACATTGTGATTGGCAAAATAAAGTGTCAGCAAAAATGAGAGAAACCCTCCGTGAGATAGATGGACATGGTAGCTGCAACAATGGGCACAAATATACCAAAAATTCTGAGTATGGCACTGAGCCAGGCAATGTTTTGGTTTCTTATATATAAGATCAACATGAGTCAGAGCTGCCTCAAAGAATCTAACAAGTGCAACAACAATTAAATGTAATGTAATTACTTTCCATAATTTAAGCTAATTTAATGTAATTAATGGAGTCTTGGTGAGGTACTATACAATAAGTGCCAGACTATTAATCTAGAGGTCAGTAGTTCAAACCCACCAGATGCTCCTTTGAAAGCCCTCAACAGAATCACTGTAACTTAGAACAATTCACAACAATAATGTAATCAATGAATCAATTGTGGTCATACCAATGTAGAGTGTATATTAAGCATAATTGTATCTGAGGCATAAAAAGACCAGAACTGACACAGGGATAAACACACAGGTTGAAGCCAGATGCCAAGTAGCACCAAGGAATGCCAGGGATCACCACCAGACACCAAGAAATAAGGGAGAGGCTCCCAGGAGAAAGCAACATGACTGAGACCCTAATTTGGACTTTTACTCTCCTGAACTGTAAGAAAATACATATCTGTTCTAAAGCGCTATCCACTTGTTTCTGTTACAGCAGCAATAGGTAATTGAGACACCAGTTAATTTGTATTACAATCCAGTTTGGAAGTGCTGATCTAGAAAAATAGAGAACTCTTCTACATGCTTCATTTAAGTTGCAGGCACTATAATTAATTAATCAAGTAAGAAGATCATGTTTCTTAATGAGGAAGAGCAGACATTAGCTATTATTTTGAGTGGCAAATAGGTTACTCGGTTCCCATTTGAAAAAGAGAAAGACCAACATTTAAATCTGATAAATTCCTGTGTTGCAGTTACACTGCTGAATGAGACTATTTCCACAGTTAGATGCAGTTTTCTTCTCTTTCTCCTCTTTGAAGAGATGAGAAGAAACTATTTACTTACAGAACTCGAACAAACTAAAAGTCAGGTAGCCGGACAAACAACTCTGCTTCCTCTATTTTCCCATATTGCTTCCTTGGAAAGATTGTACAGAGACAGCATTCATAAAATCATATTTCTAATTCTTAAAAAAAAATGTAATTCATTTTGGAAGTTTAATAGAGTCCTTTTTATAATTATTTTCTTCTTGGATCATTAAAACCTGATTATAAATATGTAAGAACAATCACTTAATTATCACCTAGGACCCTCTTCCTTCTGATAAGTACTTTATTTCCATTAAATTTAGAAAATGTGATTCTGGTTTTAAGCATGCCCCAAGAAGGCATTCTTAAACTTTGTGACCTGGGTTTTTATATTTTTGTATGGAAGGTACTCACTATCATCTTGCATCGCACAGATACACAAAATGGCTTAAGATGATTTATATTATATTTAAGTGATCTTTGATGAAATGAAGCCAATTACACAAACCATGTGTTTTCTGATACCAATTAAATTCAGTGGAAAAGATGACAGCTCTCTCTAGCATTCTCACCACATATTGCTTCAATTAGTAGCATACACATGCTATTTACAAGTTCCAGGGTTTACTTTTAATTTGAAATAAAATAATTTATAGGTATTGTTGTTGTTGTTAAGTGCCATAGAGTCAGTTCCAACTCATAGTGACACTGTATAGGATTTCCAAGGAGTAACTGATGGGTTTGAACTGCTGACCTTGTGGTTCGGAGTCCAGTTGCTGATCATACAACGCCATACCAAATAGATAAATGGGAAAATTCTATTATCTTTTAATTCCAAGTTTTCACAAATATTTTTAGAACCCCTTTGTATGTACATGTGAGTACGTGCCTCTGTATGTTTGTGTGTGTGTGTGTATATATATATGTTGTTGTTGTTGTCAGGTGCCATCGAGTCAGAACCGACTCATAGCAACCCCATGCACAGCAGAATGAAACAATGTCCGATCCTGGGCCAACCTCACTACCACTGCCACACTTGAGTCCATCAATGATGCC
>NW_006412305.1:0-596 GCF_000296735.1 Chrysochloris asiatica
ATATTGGGACTTCTTGTTTGGGGATGGGAGGAAGCGAAGGGACTCAGGAAAGTCTCTTAACTGGAAGCATGGAAAAGACAGAAAAAACGTTTTACGGGGACAATCCCAGAGTTTAAATTCAATATAAAGTAAAGGGAAATAGTTTTCGAGGCCTACTTACAGAAAAATCAAACTGCGCAAGAAGGAACGCAGAGATTTCTGAATCAATGAGGGCTCTGCTTATGACCAAATCTTGGCAGAGGTCAGTGGATGGGGCCATAGCCAGCAGCTTGTTGTTGTGTGCCGTGGAGTCAGTTCCGACTCATAGTGACCCCGTACAGGGTTTTCGAGGCTGGAAATCTTTACGGGATCAGAAAGCCTCATCTTTCTACTGCGGAACAGCTGGTAGTTTCGAACTGCTGACAGTGAGGTTCGCAGCCCGATTCGTAACCATTACGCTACCAGAGCTCCTTAGCAGCTAGGGAGTGAAAACTATCCAGCAACTTATAGAAAGAGGTGTGATTTATTTTCTTTCTTTCTTTCTTTCTTTCTTTCTTTCTTTCTTTCTTTCTTTCTTTCTTTCTTTCTTTCTTTCTTTCTTTCTTTCTTTCTTTCTT
>NW_006412305.1:1032-3520 GCF_000296735.1 Chrysochloris asiatica
CTTTCTTTCTTTCTTTCTTTCTTTCTTTCTTTCTCTATTCTTCCTTCAACTCATGTGCTCTGTGCTGTCACACCGTCTCTGCCCAGCCCAGGTGTCGGCACAAAGTTGGGAATGCCCCCTCAAGAGGGTTCGACGTTGTGTATACAGGATACAATTTTCCCACAGCACAAAGAGGAAGTAGATGAAGGTCCCAGCTGAAAGTCCAGAGGCTAATCCTCCGGGGTAGGTGGGGGAGAAGTTCCTTATGACATTTGACCATGGGATTAAAACAGGAAGTTGGCTCTCCTACTTGTGAGAGAGCTTTTATTCCTGCCTTATCTAACAATGGACAGCAAGTCTGGTCATACATCTGAGCCGTATTTGCACCCTGTAAAATCCTTAGATAAAAGGCAAGAGCCAACACCAACTACCATATACAAAATCAATGTGTAAACCCAGCACCTGTTAAAAATACACTAAATGGGAGAGACCTAACTGATAATCAGAGTTAAAATTGTGAACAATCTTTCTTCGTTTTAATTCTCATTCTGTCTGTGCTCTTCTATGGCATAGAGGAGGTGCCTGCATGAGTGGACACCCGCACCCCCACCTGAAGTTTTCTGCTGTGCACGCACAGTGATTTATTCAGCAAAGACTATTGGACTAATTTGCTACATGTGTTTTTTGTTGTTGTTGTTTTGTTTATTTTCGGGTTTGCTTTTACTTTTGTTTCTGTTTTTTGCTTTTTTGGTCCTATTTTTTTCCTTGGGGTGGGAGCTTTCTCTCCGTACATTACCCAAGAGGGGACAGCAATTGTGGCCATATAGCCAAACTACAAGCATATCCTATAATATCCCACTATCTGGGCAGGAGCCAATACCAGCTGCTACACATTACACAGATAGCCAACACTTGCTAAGATTATTCGTAGTTGAGTAATAAAAGATGTAAAAAGGGAAGCAATTCTCCAGAACACATCCACAAAGAGGCACTCAGTAAGTTTAATAATGCAGCAACATACATTCATTTAATCATTGAAAACACGTCTAACTAAGGAAAATGTCCAAAAAACAACAAAATATCTCAATACATGTACACAAAACAGAAAAGAGTAACTCAGACAAATGAGCTGGAGGTAAACATAGTCTTGCCATTACAAGAAGCAGGTTTTGGATATAGATAGATATAGCATCAGAAACAATTCAAAACCTACAAAAAAAAGATACAAATGATTAATAATAAAATATCAGAAGTGGACAATACACTGAAAAGGAAAAGAAATATAACAGAAGAGATGGAAAGCAGAACAGAGCTAGAAGACAAATCTCTCAGTACTGCTGAGATACAGGAGCAAGCAGAAAAAAGGATTAAAAAATCTGAGAAGAGTCTAAGATTCATATTGGACAACATAACAGGAATAATTTAAGAATTATTGGCATTCTGGAACAGGAAGAATCACACAAGTCCACAGAGGAGATAGTTGAGGATCTACTAGAATAAAATTTCTCTAACATCTTGATGGATGAAAAGGTAAGTATTCAAGAAGCTGAACAAACCCCCAGAAAGATAGACCCCAAAAGGAAATCATCAAGACATATCATAATCAAGTTCTCCAAAATCAAAGACAAGGAGAGAATCCCAAAAGCAGTCAGGGAAGAGAAAAGTGTTATTTACAAAGGCAAACAAATCAGATTACGCTCTGATCTATAAGCAGAAACCATGTAGGCAAGAAGGCAATGGGAAGACATAAATAAAACCCTAAAAGAAAAAAAAAAACCTGCCAACCAAGAATCATCTATCCAGCAAAGCTGTCAATAAAATATGATGGTGCAAACAAAACATTCCAGGATAAACAAAAGCTAAGAGACTTTGTCAAAGCTATCCCAGCATTTCAAAACATCCTAAAGGGAGTTCTTTGGAATTAAAACCAATATGAACAGACAACAACCAGAGATTGACACATGTGTCAACACCACCCAGATCCTAGTCAACAGAAGAGTCCAGAATAGAGCAAAATTACAAAAATGAATTCAGAGGGCCTTGGAAGTCAGTGAAAGAGCAAAATAAAGACAATGTTAAAGAAAGTGAAAATATAGGAACAGAATTCCAGGTGGTGAGGAGGTCAGGTAGATTACAGGATAAAATAGACTGTCTCAAATGGAAGAAAAATTTCATAAGTGATAGGGTAACTTCAAAGAAAATTAATACTTCACAGCATACCAAGAAAATGAAGATCCAAGAACATGGAAACACTAAAACTAAGGAGAAACTGAAAAGAACATTAAAAACATGAACTCAGCACAGAAAGGCACGCAGAACAAAGGAACCAGTAGCATCACAAAAAAACTAACATAATGACATAAGTTCAGTCATACCAACTGATAATTGCACTGAATGTCACTGGATTAAATGCACCAGTTAAGAGACAGAGAGTGGCAGAATGGATAAGAAAACAAGACCCTTCCATATGCTGCTTGCAAGAGATACAACTGACACACAAAGACAAAAA
>NW_006412305.1:3620-7467 GCF_000296735.1 Chrysochloris asiatica
TACTAATCTCTGATAAAATAAACTTTAAGGCAAAATCCAGCATAAGAGATAAAGAAAGAAACTATCTCATGATTAAAGGGTTAATTGAACAAGATGGCATAACCATAATAATTACCTATGCTCCCAATGAAAGAGCCCCAAGGTATATAAAGCAAACCCTACTAGAATTGAAGAAAAAAATAGACAAATCTACAATAATAGTGGGAAATTTTAATACACCTCTTTCACAAAAGGATAGAAAAACAGGAAGAAACTCAACAAAAGATACAGACGAACTGAAAAATGCAATGAACCAACTTGACCTTATAGATTGTACAGAACACTCAACCCAACAACAGCACAATACACATTCCTTTCTAGTGTACATGAAACATTCTCCAGAATAGATAATGTGTTAGGCCACGAAACAAGCCTCCATGAATTTACAAACATCTGAAAATTACAAAGCATCTTCTCAGACTACAATGCTATCAAATTAGAAATCAACAACAGGAAAAACAAGGTAATAAAGTTAAATACATGGAAAATGAATAACACCCTACTTAAAAGCTACTGTGTAGTAGAAGAAATAAAACATGAACTTATAAAATTCCTAGAAACAAATGAGAATGAAAACACAACACACCAAAATCTTTGGGACACTGCAAAAGCAGTGCTGAGAGGACAATTTATTGCAATAAATGTACACATCCCAAAAGAAAAAAAGAACCAAAATTAACACATTAACACAGCATTTCCAAAAGTTAGAAACAGATCAACAAAGTAAGCCTACAGTCACCAGAAAAGAAATAATAAAGATTAGAGCATACATAAATGAGATAGAAAACAGAAAAATTATAGCAAGAATCAACAGGACAAGAAGCTGGTTCTTTGAAACAATTAATGGAGTTGTCAGATCTAACAAAAGAAAAGAGGACAAGACAAAAATAACATGCATAAGAAACCATATGGGTAATGTCAAAATTGAACCTTTGGAAATAAAAGGATAATTACAGAATACTATGAAAAGTTGAACTCCAACAAATTTGAAAACTTAAAAGAGATGGATACTGTTTTAGGCAAATATGACCTACTTAACTTACACAGAGTGAAGTAGAAAGCTTGAACAGACCCATAACAAAAGAACAAATTGATAAAGTCATCAAAAACCTCCCAACCAAAAGAAGTTCACGTCAAATAGCTTCACTGGTGAATTTTACCAAACATTCAGGGAAGAGCTGTCACCGATTATACTCAACTTATTCTGAAATGTAGAAGCGGATAGAAAACTTCCTAATTCATTCTATGACACAAGGATGATCCTGATTCCAGAGCCAAAGAAAGACATCACTAAGAAAGAAAATTATAGACCAATATCCCTCATGAACATAGATGGAAAAATTCTCAACAAAATCCTAGCCAACAGAATTCAAAAACACATCAAAAAATAAAACATGACCAAGTGGGATACATATCAAGGATGTAAGGTGACTCAATATTAGAAAAAATCTTTTGCAACGACGTATTAAACAAGGGACTTAGTTCCAAAGTATATAGGACCTCTACAAGAAAACTGCAATATCTCTATAAGAAAAAGACAAGTAATCCAATTTTAAAATGGTCACAGGACATGAACAGACACTTCACCAAGGAAGCCATTTGGGTAGCCAACAAACATATGAAGAAATGTTCATGATCATTAACCATTTGGTTGGTTATGTGCTGTGGAGTCGATTCTGACTCATAGTGACCCTGTACACGGTTTCCGAGGCTGTAAATCTTTATGGGAGCAGAAAGTCTCATCTTTCTCCTGCAGAACAGCTTGTAGTTTCGAACTGCTGACCTTGCGGTTCACAGCCCAATTCATAACCACTATGCTTAGAGAGATGCAAATCAAAACAACAATGAGATATCATTTCACACCAGAAATAACAGCTGGAGAGGATGTGAAGAGATTGGGACCCTCCTACATTGTTGGTAGGATTGCAAAATGGTCCAACCACACTGTAAAACACTATGGCACTTCCTCAGAAAATTGGAAATAGAAATACCTGTTGTTGTTGTTGTTAGGTGCCATCGAGTTGGTACTGACTCATAGTGACCTTAAGCACAACAGAACGAAACAGCCTGATCCTGGACCAACCTCACTACTGTTGCCACGTTTGAGTCCACAGATGCTGTCACTTGGCCAATCCATCTTGTTGGGGGTCTTCCTCTTCTTCTCTGACCCTTCACCTTACCAAACATGATATACTTCTCCAGTGACTTGTCCCTTCTGACAATATGTCCAAAGTATGAGAGACAAAATATGATCCAGGAATTCCTTTACTTCATTTATATCCACAAGAAATATAAGTCACAACATGTGTAGATATATACACACAAATGTTTATAGCAACACTATTCATAATAACAATAAGATGGAGACGGCCTAAGTACCCATTAATGGAAGAATGGATAAACACACTATGGTATATTCACACAATAGAATATTATGCTACCTTGAAGAATATCAAGGAAGCTGTAAGTCACCATATAACATGGATGAGCCTTGAGGACATTATGATGAGTGAAATTAGCCAGTCACTTAAGGTGATATATTGCATAAAACCATTATTATAAAAGCTAAAGAAAAGATACCCACACTAAAAAGAAGAAAAAGGAAAAAAAGGAAAAAAATTTTGTTGGTTACCGGGAGGGGAATGAGAAGGAGGGAGGGGACAGTAGAGCACAGGATAGGGGATAGACACATCATAATTCAAGTGTTGGGGTGGGAAATACACCAGAAGGGGGAGGGGGATAGAAGAAAAAAGTTAATAGGAGAACACTTAGGCAGGCTTCCATGGGCTAAATGGGAGAGTGGTAAATAATGATGTATGCTGAATCTTAGAACAAAAGGGCTCTATGATACAAGGATTGAGGCATTGTCTGAATGGGTAAAAAGAGGGGAAATAATATTAAAATGCTTGACTGTCTTTTGAATCTTGGTTTCTCTTGCATCTATTGTAAAATAGACACTTGAGGGGGTTAGAAAGGAATAGTTGGAAACATAATTATAGAAAGCTTGTAAGACCACCTTCAGCCTATAACTAATTGGAATACATAAAAGGGGTGCTAGAACTTGCCCAGTGAAAGAGTCTTCTTGCAGAGCTTTGTAGGATATAAGACCTTGGGTGGAATCCTTATCCCCACCCAGAACCTTCTGAGATAAGAAATTCCCACTTGAAAAGACAAGCAGACCAGCCTGGAGCAGCAGCTAAAGGAATAGAAGATACTTCTTGAAAGAAATACCAGCATGGAAAACCAAGACAAAAACAGCAGTCTGATTGGCTATGACAAGAATAAGCAAGTTGTTTGCCGGGAAGCCATCAAGACAAACAATCAAGTTCCTTCAGGACAAATCCCTTCCCAAAACTAAAACTCAAAGGGAATACAGGAGCAAGCATGTAAGCTTGCTGGCGACCATGATGTTCTACTGGTTAGTGGAAGTGGGGGGAAAGCAGTCATGAAGAGTTTGGCTGAGTCCAACCAAGTTACATATACCCTCATTGACCTGGATTATAGTGAGAACTGGTTGGCCCAAAGTACGGTGAGACCTGGGGACTCCTGAGCCCATGGACAAGGTCATGGACACAGAGAGTTAGAGTTGAGAGTGAAGAGTCCATCAGATATGAAGCAAGGAGATACGCACATGGGCACCCAAACATGCAAATAGTGCCCATTGGACCTAGCTTCAATGGCTGGATATTCAGAACCTGACTAGAGGAAGGAAAAGAAGGGGGGAAAACCCCAAAACCTGAGTGTAAATCACTACAATATGATGAACTTGACCTATACTTATGGATATAGCAGCTTAACATACCAACCA
>NW_006412305.1:7572-8204 GCF_000296735.1 Chrysochloris asiatica
CCCTGTATAGGGTTTCCAAGGAGCAGCTGGTGAGCTAGAACCACCGACTTTGCAGTTCAAATGTTTTTGCAGTCTGACGCATTAACCCACAGTGCCACACCAGGACTTCTATTGGCAGCAGCACTGATAAATTCTTTAGTTCATGTCTCTTAATTACTGAACAGATACCTTCTGCACATGTATTTCATATCATGCATGATTTATCAATTTTGCTATAAATAATCTATACCAAGAAAGCAATTTATATTATTGGGTAAATAATAGTGTTAACATTTCCAAATTATAGCAAATATACCCAAACAAATATCATAGTTTATTAGGGAATGGTAGATACATATGTTGGTAATGAATGTACATTTACTACATTTCAATTAAATTTTTATTCATTCTCTTTCTTAAAATATTATTTTATTTTAGAATGCTTTAGATATTAAGATGAGCTGTACATATAACATTTTATTAACATCTTGCAATACTATGGCATATTTGCCACAATTAATGTGTCAAGACATGTATGGTATTATTAACTAAACTCTATAGCGTAGTGGTTACGAATCGGGCTGCGAACCTTAAGGTCAGTGGTTCGAAACTACCAGGTGCTCCGCGGGAGAAAGATGAGGCTTTCTACTCCC
>NW_006412305.1:8304-8882 GCF_000296735.1 Chrysochloris asiatica
CTTTCTACTCCCGTAAAGATTTACACCCTCGGAAACCCTATACAGGGTCGCTATGGGTCGGAATCGACTCGATGGCACATAACAACAACAACATAATTTATTTAGATATCATTAGTTTTATAATTTATGTTTTCTGATCCAGGTTTTAACACAAAGATACCACATTTCACTTATTCACCTAATGTAGTGTGATTTGAAGTCTCATTCATGGATAAGAGTATACTGAGTGCTACAAATATTTTGTAAAATTACTTGACAATATCTGCTACAGCTACATATATGTCTACATAAATGTGATTCAGTATTTCATGGCAACACATTTACCCCAAACATACTTTTGTTGTTGTTAAGTGTCATCATTTAAGTTTCAACTTATAGTGACTCAAGGTTGCCAAAGAGCAACTGGTTAATTTTAAACAACTTTGTGGTTAGCAGTCCAGTACTTATTCTACATGTCTCAAACATGCAAAGTAGTTTTATTAAAAATTATCATAAACTGAATGTGCTATAGCAATCAATCAGGTAAATATATTTTGGAATATTCTAATTTTAGAAAACTGCATAGTAAGAAAAATAAC
>NW_006412306.1:0-865 GCF_000296735.1 Chrysochloris asiatica
ATTGCTTAACTTAGAGTAACATTCACAGGTATTGTCTGTTTCCCTGGTATATGGCAATTGGTATTTGTTTTTGCCTGGATTTTGGTGTTTTATAGTGTGTGATTGTAGCTTGGCCATATGGCAGCAGTTTCTGACTCTTCTTGGGTAATATATGGAGACAAATAATCTTTGAAAGGTAGAAGGGGGAGCATATAACAGCAAGAAAAAAAAAACCCAAAAAAACCTCCAGCTAGAAAAAAAAAAACAAAAAGAGGAAAAAGAAAACACACACACAAAAAAAACAAAACAACAACAACAACAAAACTAGACTGAATGTTGCAGTCTACAATCACAGAAAAGGGAGAGGAATGAAAGAACAACAACAAAAAAAATCTGTAGCCTAATATGAGTATGACTTTATTGTACTCTTTTCAGCTTCTTGCTTTCAAAGCTGCCTGAGAGATTTCAAGATGCCAATGTTTCTTGTTATTCTATACCTCAGGCTTTAATTTAATTTTTGGTTTGTTTTGTGTTTTAAACTCTCTTTCCCTCTCCACAATACTGTCCTGCCCTTTCCTGTATTAAAAAAACAAATGAAAAGGCAAACAAGCAAAGAAAGCTTCAGGACCTGCTCTTGGGCTGAGTATCTGTGCGCATATGTGGCAGAAGAACCCACCAGTGGTGATGTGGGGGGTGTCCACTCGCTCTAGTCACCAGTATGGAGGTGAGCAAACAGTGGGTGTGCCAATGACCAGACACCAACAAAGAAAAGAAAGATAATCAGAACAAAGCAAAACTGACAAAGTGTATTGTCCACATTTGCTTCAAGGTTCCTGTGACATTTTTCTGTGGTGTTTCTGTTCCCCTATTTGGTCTTGCCTTTTGG
>NW_006412306.1:3529-4515 GCF_000296735.1 Chrysochloris asiatica
CACTTCTTGCCTTTGTAGTCCCCCTCCACATTTTGCGTACCCAGTGTACACGTTGCCAATCCCTGTCCACCCTGTGTATCTAGGGAGTGGAAATGAGCCTCACTATAAAGATATGATACATCTTTTGAGCTACTGCATCTATAGATCTAGGTCAAGTTCATCAAATTGTATCAGATTACTCTTTTTTTCCTCTTCTTTCTTCTTCTAGTTGACCTTTGATCAGGCAGCCACTGAAACCAAGTCAAGTGAGTATTATCTGCGAGTGAGGGTGTTCTTGTGCATATGCCCTCACTTCACTTCTTGTCAGCTGGAGCTTCATTCTCCACTCTAGTCCTCTGTAGCTGTGACACTGACTGTGGGCCCAGGAGTTCCCAGGTCTTGCCAAACTGCTAGCCAACCAGGTCTCCACTTTCACCTCGCTTACTCTTATTGGTGACTAATGTGATTGCTAGTCAGAGATCATGACTGTTTGTGTATTTCCATTGAGTCTTAGTCTTGTAAGGGGTTTTGCCCTGAGGGGACACTACAATTTGCCTTGATGACTCCTGGGCAAGCAACTTGCTTGTTCTTTTAGTAGTCGGTTGTTTTGTATTTTTTCTGTTGTTCTTTCTTTCAAGAAGTATCTTCTGTTCTTCTAGCCACTCCAGACTGGTCTATATGCCCTTTCCATTGGAAATTTCCCATCTCAGAAGGTTCTGGATGCATTTCAGGATTCCACCTATGGTCTTATGTAACGCAGAGGCTCCGTAGGAAGCCTCCTTAACTGGGCACATTGAAGCCCCATTTTAGGTATTCCAATCAATTATAGGCAGAAGACGGACTTCTAAGTTTTCTATTGTAATATTTTTGTCTATTATTTTCTTTGCCAATCATGTGTCTACTTTATAATGGTAAGCAAGGAAACACACATTTGAAAAGACAGCCAAGCATCTTAACATTATTTTCCCCCTTTTCCCCATTCCAACCATGTCTGAATCCCTGTATTC
>NW_006412306.1:5246-6670 GCF_000296735.1 Chrysochloris asiatica
CCTTTGAAGAACAAATCACAAGATTTTCCAGATACTCTTTTTATTGTTCTGTGAAACTCTGTTGTAATTACTTCAGCACCCATAGATAAAATTCTTACATAAAGTCTTCTTTTTGGTGCTTGTGCAAAAAATCATCTTCCTAATCCTGTCAATTTACCTTCTCACTAGTTCTTTGTTTGTATACACTCAACATATCCACCTCAAAGCAAAATCCTTGTTCATAGAAAAATGTTTTTATCAAAAGTTTTGAACTAGAAGCCTTAGAGTATAGACACTATTTGAAGACTACAAATTCAACTATTTTGTTCAAGCATGTGTCTCTTAGTGGACATTGACAAAGAAGAGTAAGAAGCACAACAAGATAAGGTATAAAGTAAAAATAAAATTAAAATTTACATCCATTAGTTTAAATAAATCATTTAGAAGAAAAAAAATCAAACAACTAACAGACCAGAAAAAGATTACCAAATTTTATTATGCTTAGCTAATACTTCAAGAATGAATCAAAACAGGACATGGAATGAGGGATATCATTAATGACATTTTGTGGGTCTAAGAAGAAAGCAGATAATACAAGAAAAAAGGGCTACTTGTGTGGAGTTTTTTTTTTTTTTTAATTTAATTTAATTTTATTCCTATAAAAAGCATCTGTGCGGATCATAACAAACTGTTGATATCATTGCAAAGAAAATATTATGGAATTGCATAAAACATAATTGTGCTCACACAGAAATTATACATAGACCAAGAGACTGTTGTTTCAACAAAATAAGGGGATGCTCAGTGGTTCAAAATCAGGAAAAGTGTGTATCAGGGTTATATGATTTCACCATTCTTCATTCTGAATGTTGAGCAGTGTGGGTACTATGAAGAAGAATATGGCATCGGTAAAGGAGGAAGGTTCATCAGCAATCTGAAATATGTACACGGCACAACCTTGCTAGAAGAAAAGACTTGAAACACATATTGATGAAGATCAATGACTAGAACATTCTATATGGTAAACAAAAGTTTTAACAACTGGATCATTAAACAGCATCATGAAAAATTGAAAGCAATTGAAGTTCTGAAGAATTTCATTTTAATTGAATATACAGTCAATGCTCATTGAAACAGTATTCAAGAAATCAAATAACATACTACACTGGGCAAATTGGCAAAAAAAAAAGAAAAGAAAGAAAGAAAAAAAAAAAAGAAAACCCTCTTCAAATTCTTGAAGAACAAAGATGTCAATTTGAGGACTAAGTTTTGTCTGCTCCAAACCATGGTACTTTCAATCACCATACATGCATGACAATGCTGGCCTATGAATAAAGCAGATTGGAGAAGAATTGATGCATTTAGATTATGATGTTGGCAAAAATATTGAATATATCATGGACTGACAATAAAATGAATAAATCTGTGTTGGAAGAAATAGAGTC
>NW_006412306.1:7182-7673 GCF_000296735.1 Chrysochloris asiatica
ATGCTGGTGAGAATGATCCACCAACATTGAAGTTCAGAACAACCTTGCAGTCTAGTGCTTATCCTACAGAGCCATACCAGGACTCCAAGATAGGGTTACAGAGACATTAAAGGAAAAAAAAAAAAAAAAAAAAGGCCTTTATAAATATATAGTACAGGAATCAGGATATGTTGAGGAAAAGTCATTTTAAAATTTGACACTTTTGCTTAATAAAGGATTTATGATTTATAGCAATATTTTTTGTCTTACCCTTGTATGTTGCTGTTAGTTGCTGTCAAATCACTGCAACTCATAACAATCCTACACATAACAGAACAAAATCCTACCCAGTCCTGGGCTATCTGCACAATTGTTGTTATGTTTGAAAACATTATTACTGCCAATGTAAAAATCCAGTACTATGGGAGTCTTCCACTTTATTGCTGACCCTCTACTTTTCCAAGCATAATGTCATTCTATATTGATTTGTCCCCACTAGCAATATGTTCAAA
>NW_006412306.1:8425-8945 GCF_000296735.1 Chrysochloris asiatica
CTGGATTGCAAGGTTGGTGTTTCATGGTCATCAGCCACTCCTCAAAAACCCTAAATAAGGTCACGATGAGTCGGATCTGACTTGACAGCACTTAATAATAACAACCACCACCTTAGTAAACTGGGGTGATAAAGTAATGCCGTTAGATTCCATAAATATGTCAATGTTTGTAGTGCAAATAGTTTTAAATCATGGTAATTTAATGTTATTCAACTAATAAAAGAGAATCAAGGAAATAAAGAATTCAAATAGAAAGTATCACTGAAAGTGAAGGACTTTTATTTTTTTTGAATGGTTGGTTGCTCAAGTGGATTTCTCAGAGATAATGCTTTATTTGTCAACCTGACGATTTATATATATTTTGTCACTATTATTTAAGAACTACAGCTTTATATACTAATTTGTATATGGTATATTAAGCAATAACATTGAGGGAAGACATTTCATCTTTGATATATTAAGTATGTTCTCTCATGGTTTTCTAATATGACAATCATAAAAACCATACTTGAACGCATCA
>NW_006412307.1:0-1082 GCF_000296735.1 Chrysochloris asiatica
TAAATAGTGATGCATGCTCAACCTTGGAACAACAGGGCTCTGTGATAGAGGGATCTAGGCATAGTTTGAAGAGGGGTAATAATACTAAAATGCTTGACAGTCTTATGAATATTGTTTTCCCTTGCCTACTATTGTAAAAGAGACACTTGAGTGGGATGGAAAAGAATGTTGGGAAACATGATTACAGAAAACGTGTAAGCCCGTCTTCAGCCTATAACCGATTGGAAAACCTAAAAGGGGTTCTAGAACTTGCCCAGTGAAAAAGGCCTCTTGAAAACCCTTTTCAGAGTATAGGACCTTAGGTGGAATCCTGAATCCCATTCAGAACCTTCTGAGGTGGGACATTCCCACTAGCAAGGACAAGCAGACCAGCCTGGAACAGCTAGAGCGATAGAAGATACATCGTCAAAGAAAGATCATCAGGAGAAAAACCAAAACAAAAATGTCAGCATAACTGGCTACCACAAGATTAAGCAAGCTGTTCACCAGGAAGTCATCAAGGCAAGCAATCAAGTTCCTTCAGGACAAACTCCCCTCTGAGACTGAAACTCAAAGGGAACACACAAACAGGCATGTCAGTTTTGGTCTACTGGTAAGTGGAAGAGGGGGAAAGGCAGCAATGAAGAAATGGGCTGAGTTCAATCACAATCCATTGACTCTCATTGACCTGGAGATGAGAGACAGAAGAGGAAGGGCTAGTTGTGTTGGTCCAAAGTGCGGTGAGACCTGGGGACACTTGAGCCCATGAACAAGGACATAACCACAGAGGGCTAGAGCTGAGAGTGAAGCATCCAGCTGATATGAAGTGAGGGGAGATGCATAAGAACACCCAAACTTGCAGACAGTACCCATTTGTGACCTAACCTTGATGGCTTGATAATCAGAACTTGACTAGAAGAAATTACAAAAAAAAAAAAAAGTTTTTTGATAAAGAAAACAAGGGTAAATTGCTACAATTTGATGAACCTGACCTATACTTATGGCAGTTGTTGTTGTCAGGTGCCATCGAGTCGGAACCGACTCATAGCGACCCCATGCACAGCAGAACGAAACAATGTCCGATCCTGGGCCAACCTCACTAC
>NW_006412307.1:6237-7051 GCF_000296735.1 Chrysochloris asiatica
CCGACCCATAGCGACCCTGTATAGGGTTTCCGAGGGTGTAAATCTTTACGGGAGTAGAAAGCCTCATTTTTCTCCCGCAGAGCAGCTGGTAGTTTTGAACCGCTGACCTTAAGGTTCGCAGCCTGATTCGTAACCACTACGCTATATATATATATATATTTGATGTTATTAAGTGCTGTCAAGTCATTTCTGACTCATAGCGACTTTGCAGAGGATTCCCAAGGAGCAGCTGGTGGGTTTGAATCACCAACCCTTTGGTTAGTAGTCCAGTGCTTATCCCACAGTGCCACAGCAGAACTCTCTTTATATACATATACACATATGAGGGTGAGTCAAAAATTATCTGCACTTGACTGTAGAAATTATTTTAATCTACTTTTAGGAAGGACAAATATGTAATTTTATGACATAATCTCCTTGCTTTTCAGACACTTTGTCTCTCTGTCAACAAGCTTTAATGTTTTAGGATGACCTGTGAGGCACGGATAAATGTCTTCACTTCTTCATCAGAAGTGCATCTTCATCATCGAAGGGCTGCTTTCATGGGACCAAATAGGTCAAAGTCCGATGGACAAAGATCAGGACTATAGGGAAGATGCTTTAACACCTCAAAACAAAGTTTTTGCTGAGTGTCAACAGTGTGGGCAGAGGTGTGCAGACGTTTGTTGTCATGTAAGATCACAATGTCCATGGGGAGCAGTCCTCTGGGTTTTATCCACAGTTTCGGCTTCAGCTCTTCAGTGAGCATCTCACTGTAGCGAGCACTGTTGGTTGTTAAACTTTTTCCTGATAGTGTTCCAATACTGGTCCTTGA
>NW_006412308.1:0-3548 GCF_000296735.1 Chrysochloris asiatica
GAATTGATGCCTTTGAGTTGTGGTGTTGGAGGAGAATACTGAAAGTGCCATGGACTGCCAAAAGAACCAATAGATCTGTTTTGGAAGAAGTGCAGCTGGAGTGTTCCTTGGAGGCCAGGATGGCTAAGCTTCGTTTCTCATACTTTGGACATATTGTCCGGAGAAAACAATCGTTGGAGAAGGATGTCATGCTGGGTAAGGTGGAGGGTCAAAGAAAAAGAGGAAGATCCCTAACGAGATGAATTGGCCAGGTGGCATCATTGATGGACTCAAGTGTGGCAGCTGTAGTGAGGTTGGCCCAGGATCGGATATTGTTTCGTTCTGCTGTGCATGGGGTCTCTATGAGTCAGTTCCAACTCGATGGCACCCGACAACAACAACAGCAACAACAACCTTACCAAACATGATATCCTTCTTCAGTGACTGGTCACTCCTGACAATATGTCAGTCCACAGTATGAGAGATGAAGTTTGGCCATCTTGGCCTCCAAGGAGCAATCTGGCTGCACTTCTTCCAACACAGATCAGTTTGTTCTTTGGCAGCCCATGACACTTTCAATATTCCTAGAGGGGAGGATATATGGAAAAATAATAGCTTCACATTTTGATATATGTTTAAATAACAGTTTCTAAGACTTTGTAGCAATGCTTTTTGTCTTAGCCTTGTGTATTTTAATTTTTGTAATGGTCACTGCCTAAGTATCCAGTATTGCTATCATAGAAATACCATAAGTGAATGGCTTTATTGGACAGAAATTTATTTTTTCACGGTTTAGGGGCTAGAAGTTCAACATCAAGTCTTGAATCTAAAGGAAGCCTTCCTTTTTCTATTGACTCTGGGGAAAGGTCCTCGCTACTTGAATTTTTTTCCTTGGCTCATTGGTGATGTATATGCGGCATGGTATCTATTTTCCATCAGTTCTGCTTCCTTGTGTCTTGCTTCTTAACCCATTCCTCTTATATTTCAAAAGAGATTGACTCAAGACACGTGCTACACTAATAATACCTCAGTAATGTAACAGGCATTGTTGTTGTTGTCAAATGCCAAGTCACTTCTGACTTATAGCAACTCTGTACAGCATTTCTGAGGAGCTGCTTGTGAGTTTGAACCACTGACCTTGTAATTAACAGTCTAGTGCTTATCCTACAGTGGCACACTAGGAGTCCAAAAAGTATAGGACTTGTAACTCATGCTTTTGGAGGCTACAAGTCAATCCTGCATGGCTGTATACATTTGTCAAAATGTACTGAACTTTACATAGATGGGAACATTCTATAGTATGAAATTATCCCTCAAGAAAACTTGATTGAAAATATAAAGTGAAAATGAAAAATATACAAGTGCTACAGTGTACTAAGGTCCCTGGGTGGCACAAAGGTTTTGTACTTGATGACTAACCAAAAGACTCACAGTTTGTACCCATTGAATTGCACCATGGAAGAAAAGCCTGGAAATCTGCTTCTGTTAAGTATTACTGTCAATGAAACTGTATGAAACAGTTCTACTCTCTAACAAATGGAATCAACTCAACTGCAATAGGTGTTTGGAATTAACTCAACTGCAATAGGTGTTTCTGTCTTTTTTTTTTGCAGATGTACTAAAGGTAACAAGAAGTGCCTTGATATGCCTTTATTACAGTTCTGTAATCCTTATCAATTCTTTCATGTCCATTGTTGGACTGGATTATTTTTCTTTACTCATTTTTAAGAAAGTGCTGTGCACACACAATTTCAAAACATGTTTCTTATCCCTACCATCTGCTCGAATTACGTCCCCTATCTTCTATTCTTGTAGAATTTTTTTCTGAGAGTCTTTTTCAGGGTTGTAGGAAAAAACCCAACTATTACAAACTGCAGTGTGCTCTCTCCCTTTCTTTTAATAATAAAACAATCCCATTCTATCACAGTTTGGCTAGGTACTTGGCTACCTAGTTAGGGACCACATTTCTTACCTTCTTTTGCATCTAGGTGAGGCCTGCTCACAGAAAGAATATGTACAAGTGAAATGAACTGACAAAAGTGAGAACATAAGACATTTAGCAAGTCACCTTAAAGTTGTGTCTGTTTATGGGACTATACTATCTAAAGGGCATATAAATTAATATTTTTAAAAATTCTATAATTATCTTTTTGGAAAACATAATTTTACTGCATTTTAATTTTTGGTAAGAAAAATGTTCATTGGACAAAGGAAAACACTTAATATAATAGCTTATATAACCTCATTTTGGACTCCCCCGTCCCCATTTTACCTGAGTCTTAAAAACAAAGCAAACAAGAAACCAGCAGGACCAGTACCTCTATCATTTTCTAGGAAGCCTAGTGGTAAACATGGACATTTAATGTGTAATGTACAAACAGAATCTTGAGAACGAGAATAAACGGGAATCTTGGAGAAGTGGGAGGGGAGTAGTGGACTATTGTTTCAAGGATATGAAAGGAAACAGGACTAATAAGTAATCGGTGGCCAACAATAGAAGAATGAATAAACAAACTTTGGTACATACACACAATGGACTATTATGCTACCTTGAAGAATAACAAGGAAACTGCAAGTCACTGCATAACATGGATGAACCTTGAGAACATTATGCTGAGTGAAATTGTTGTTGTTCTTAAGTGCCATCAAGTCAGTTCCGACCCATAGTAACCCTGTATAGGGTTTCTAAGGAGAAGTTGGTGAGCTTGAACCACCAATCTTGTAGTTCAAATGACTTTGCAGTCTGGCACATTTACCCACAGAGCCACACCAGGACTCCTGTATGAAATTAGTCAATCACAAAAGGAGAAATACTGCATAGGACCATTATTATAAAAGCTTAAGATAAAGTACCCACACTAAAAGGGGGTAAAAAATTCTTTGTTGGTTACTGGGGTATAGGTTGTGGGGCAAGGGCAGGGAGGGGAATGTGGAGCATAGGGTAAGGACACAGGGTAGTTTGGATGCTGGGGGGTGGCAATACACAAGAAGGGGGAGGGAATGGAAGAACAAGAGGGATGGGAGAACATTTAAGCAGGTTTGCATGGGCTAAGTGGGACAGAGGTAAATAGTGATGTATGTTCAACCTTGGAACAACAAGGCTCTGGGATACAGGGAATGAGGCATGGTTTGAATGGGTAAAAGAGGGGAAATCATGTTAAGATGCTTGGCTGTCTTTTGAATCTTGGTTTCCCTTGCCTACTATTGAAAAATAGACACTTGAAGGGGAGAGAAAGCAATAGCTAGAAACACCACCATAGAAAGGTTATAAGTCCGTCTTCAGTCTATAACTGATTGTTGTTGTTAAGTGCCGTTGAGTCGGTTCCGACCGATAGCGACCCTGAACAGGGTTTCCGAGGCTGTAAATCTTTACGGGAGCAAAAAGCCTCCTCTTTCTCCCGCGGAGCAGCTGGTAGTTTCGAACTGCTGACTTTGCGGTTCGCAGTCCGTTTCGTAACCACTGTGCTACTAGAGCTCCTTTTGGAATACCTAAAATGGGGCTAGAACTTGCCCAGTGAAGGAGGCTTCTTGCGGAGCCTCTGCATTGCATAAGACTGTAGATAGAATCC
>NW_006412308.1:4250-5583 GCF_000296735.1 Chrysochloris asiatica
TTACAAGCTTTCAAGAGGGAGCCTAGTTTCAGAGGGTACAGGGGAAGGTAGAATCTCCATTGAGTGGTTTCCAACCTGTCTAGATGGCGCTAGTGAAAGGAGACAGGGATAAGACTCTTGTGGTTCAATGATGAATAATTGCCATCAGGACTGACTGTGAGAGTTGCAAATGTAAAGGGAAACATTTTGTAACAAAAGGAGGGGAGTGGTTGATCTTGCAGTCCAAGAGTGTAGGACCCTGGGACCATGAAGGGAGAAGAGCAGAGTGCAGAACCCTATCCAGAGAAGCAGTGATGCCAGAGATGGAGGCAGAGATGATGACTTGGAGAGATGGAGCGGCTGGGGACTCTGGACTCAGGAAGTGAGAAGGGCTGTGTGCTGACATCTGGGGAGCAGGATTGTGGGGTGTTCCCTTTGGTTGTTTGAATTGTTATATATTCTTGAGTGCTTCCGTGTACATAAAACAAAACAAAACAAAAACAGAGGGAATGGAAGTGAATGATGATGCATGGAAATGGAGGGGATAGTATCATTACAATGAAACAAAATATGATAGGATGAATGTAAAGCTAATGTTTTCCCATATAAACTATCACTCGATTCACAATAAAAACTTAAAAAGAAAGAAAAAAAGAAAGAAAGAAAGAAAGAAAGAAAGAAAGAAAGAAAGAAAGAAAGAAAGAAAGAAAGAAAGAAAGAAAGAAAGAAAATTGCAATAGAAAAGGACTAAAAGGAGTCCACAGCACATAACCACCATCACCCTTTGTCTTGGTTTTCATATCTGTAAAATGGACATTTTATGTGGTTATTCTGAGAGATTAATTATGCATAAAAACTACCTTCTGCTTTTTGTGTTTAATTCATTGTTTCATTCAACAACTACTTATGACTAGTAAGGAATTCTGTTAGAGAGTGGGGATGCAATGATGGTGGACCCCACTTTCAAGCACTACTAGTGGTGTATGGTAAACACATACACAGACGAGTGCTATTCCTTGCTAAGAGCGTAAACTAGTTACCCAGTTTCCTTCTTTTAGTTTCTTTGTTCTGGCTCGGTAAGATAAGAAACTTAAAACCAAATGGGGGGTAAAAAATTAAGGTAACATGATATATTTGGCCCATAAAAGATTCTAAAGTATTGAGTCCAACAGTTAGATAAGGTGTTCTTATTTTTGCAAGTGAAAACTTTTTGTTTTCAAAGTAGCAACTTGGTTGAGAGAGAAACCCATCCACTAAGCTGCCCCTTAGAACTTACTGTCTGTCATTATTGGGTGCTGCCTAGTCAACTCCAACTCACCCCGACCCAATGCACAACAGAACTAAACACTGCCTG
>NW_006412308.1:7135-8711 GCF_000296735.1 Chrysochloris asiatica
CCTTCAATAATGCAACTGAAGGCTTGATTTTTCGTCTTCAGTTTTTTTAGCTTGAGAAATGCTGAGTGTGTTCTTTCCATTTGGTTTTCTAACTCTAGATCTTTGCACATTTCATTATAATACTTTGTCTTTTTGAGCTGCTCTCTGAAACTTTATTTTTACTTCTTTTACTTCTTCATTTCTTCTATTCGTCTTAGCTTCTCTATGATCAATCACAAGTTTTAGAGTCTCTTCTGACATTTACTTTGGTCTTTTCTTTCTTTCCTGTCTTCCTTCCTACTTTTTTTTCTTTGTTTTCTTTCCTTCCTTTCTCTTTCTCCATATGTGATGTTCTTGATACCATACCAGAACTCCTCTGGTCTTTGGTCATTAGTGTACAGTGGATCAAATCTGTTCAAGATATCTCTAAATTGAGGTGGGATATACTCAAGTTTGCGTTTTGGCTATTGTGGACTTGTTTTCTGCATCAGCCTGAATTTGCACATGAGCAAGTTCTGTTCCACAATCTGCCCCTGGCCTTGTTTTGCCTGATGAATTTGAGTTTCTCCATAGTCTTTTCTGACCGATGCAGTTAATTTGATTCCTGTGTATTGCATTTGGTGAGGTCCACATGTCAGTGTTGTTGAAAAAGGTTTTTGCAGCGAATAAGCTATTGGTCTTATGAAATTGTATCATGTGACCCCCAGTGTGATTTCTATCATCAATGCCATATTTTCCAACTACTGATTTTTCCTTTTTCTTCCTAACTTTTGCATTCCAATCACTAGTAATTATTAATGCATTTTGATTGTATATTTGACCAGTTTTAGATGGTAGAAGTTGGTAGAATTCTTTATTTATCATTGCTTTGGGGGCCGGTGCATAAATTTAAATGTTAGCTGAATTAATTGGTCTTCCTTGTAGGGGTATGGACATTATCCTGTCACAGACAACATTATATTTCAAGATGTATCTTGAAATCTTCTTTTTTTAATGATTGTGTTGCCATTCCTCTTCAATTTGTCATTCCCAGCATATAAACCATATGATTGTCCACTTCAAAATGGCCACAACCTGTCCATTTCAGCTCACTAATACCTAGGATATTGATCTTTATGCATTCTATTGCATATTTGACTACTTCCAATTTTCCTGGGTTCATACTTTGTACATTCCACGTTACAATTTTTAAGAGATGCTTACAGCTATTTCTTCTCATTTTGAGTCCTGTCCTATCAGTATAGTAAGGTTCTGAAAGCTTTGCTCTATCTATATCAAGTTCAACTCTATCTACTCTGAGGCAACACTTCCTCAGTCATGTTTTGGATGTCTCCCAAACGGAGGGGCTATATTCTAGTACTATATCAGATAATGTTTTGCTGCTATTCAGAGGGTTTTCAGGGACTAATATCTCAGAAGAGGACAGCCTATTCCTTCTTCCTATTCCATTCTTATGTTATCTAAGTTGGCGGATCAGGTAGACGTGCAGTGAGGAGCTCCATCACCAACAACACAGAATACCAGACCAAGCAGGCTCAGGGGATGGTGCTAGAACTCTGAACCACATATAAAGGAATATTTAGAAGATTGGAAGGCT
>NW_006412309.1:0-575 GCF_000296735.1 Chrysochloris asiatica
CCTCATTCCACGGCCTCTTCTGAATCCAGCTTAAACCTCTGGAAGTTTTCTGTCGATGTATGATTGTAGCCATTTATGTATTACCTTTAGCAAAACTATACTTGCATGGGATATCAAAGATATTGTCCGATGATTTATGCATTCCATTAGATCACCTCTCTTTGGAATGGGCACAAATATGGATCTCTTCCAATCAGTTGGCCAGATAGTTGTCTTCCAAATTTCTTGGCAGAGATGAGTGAGTGCCTCCTGTGACACCTTACTTTCTTGAAAGATTTCAATTTTTATTCCATCAATTCCTGGTGCCTTGTTCTTTGCCATGTACCTTGGACTTCCTCTTTCATTATCATTGGCTCTTGATCATATGCTACTTCTTGAAAAGGTTGAACAGTAACCATTTCCTTTTGGTACAGTGACTCTGTGTATTCCTTCCATCTTCTCTTGATGCTTTCTGCATCATTCAATAATTTGCCCAGTGAGTATTTCAATAATGAAAGTTGAGGCTTGAATTTTTTTCAGTTCCCTCAGCTTGAGAAATGCTTGAGTGTGTTCTTCCTTTTTGGTGTTCTGATTCC
>NW_006412309.1:3100-5091 GCF_000296735.1 Chrysochloris asiatica
TCCAAGAGCACTGATTAGTAATCCAATAATAAAATTCTAGACTACTTTAATTTCTTCACAAATCATGGTGTTGTTTATAAGTCCATGTATAAGGATTTTTGTGTTTTATATTGAGATGTAGTCCATACTGAAGATTGTGGTCTTTTAGGTTTATCAAGGAGTGCTTCAAGTTGTCTTCACTTTCAGCAAACCATCTTGTTAATGCATGGTCTTCCAAAACTGAGGCAACAAAATCCATTTCTTCAGGTGGCTCTAACGTTGATGTTAGTGGAAAAGAGACTACTGCTCATTAAGTATGATAGGTAAATACCTCCTTGTGTTCTATTTTATTATGGAAATTGTCTCATTACTATCTTCCTTGTTAGTGTCTCTTCAACATCACTGAAGACATAATGGGTAACTCAGATCTCAATATTATTTTATATTCTTCAATTGTGGAGACAGTTTCAATTAATGTGAAATGACAAGCCAACAATTGTCTCTCAAGCAATCTGGGTCATACTGCCTGTCTCTATCTGGAAATTTTCTTGTCTACAACCCAAGTGGTTATCACTGGACTGCACTGTCAGGTTTTTGACACAGGGTTTAGTTTGTGGAAGTGAGTTGTATACATTTATTTTTAAGATCATATTTGAGTGTGACTCAAAAGGACTTTAAGGAATTGACTGGTTATGACTTCGTGCAATTCAGAAAGTCTGTTGTTTGGAGGGGTGCCTAGTCCTGGTATGTCATTATAGATAAGATAACCACAAAGTCGGTGGTTCAAACTCACCAGCCACTCCTTGGAAACTATATACAGGCTCGCTATGAGTCAGAACTGATTCAACAGCACTTAACAACACTTCTGGTGTGGCACTATAGGATCTTTACTGACAGTAGAGAATGCCAGAAAGGCATAAACAGAGTCGCTATAAATCAGAATGGACTCAATGGTACTTAACAACAACAGCAATCAAATGTAGCTAAAAAAGAGGAAGACTTTAAATTAGATGGATTGTCATGGTGGCTGCAACAAAGAACTCAAACATAGAAACAATTATGAAACTGGTGCTGGACCAGGTAGTCTTTTGTTCTGTTGTTCATAGAATTGCTGTAAGTTGGAACCAACTTGACTGCACTTAACAACAGCATTCAAATGTGACCTATTTCAGTTAGCTTTGAGAATCTCTTATTTGCCTAGGAAATATCATACTTATCTTGTTGTCTGAGAACATACTGAGAGTGATTTCTATTTTTTTAAAAAAAATTTAAGGTGTTTTTTATTGCCTAGAATAGGATCTACTTTTAAGAATGTTCACATTAGTTCAAGAGAATCATGGATTCCATTGTTGTTGGATGAATTATTCTATAAATGTCAGTTACATAAAGTTGATTGATAATGTTCAGGTCAGCTATATCCTGACTCATTTTATTCCTGCTTGACCAACAAGTTACTGAAAAATGTTGAAGTATTCAACTATAACACTGGGTTTGTCTTTTTCTTCTTTCAGTTCTATCACATTTTCCTCACGTATTTTAATGTTTTGTTGGTAAGTTTATACAGGTTTAGGATTGTTATGCTTTCTTAGAAAGTTGACCTCTTTATCTTTATGCACTACTCCTTTTTATTTTTATTTTTTTTAAACTTAATTGTGAATTGATTGAAGATTTACAGAGCAGATCATCAGTCTTACATTAAACAATTCATATATGTTTTCTTTCATTTCATTGATTTCAATCCCCTCAATTTAACATCACTTATTCCACTTCCATGGAGTACTGTTGTGGTGCTGTGGGATAATTGCACTGGACCACAAGGTTGGTTTGAACTGCAAGGTCGGAAGTTCAAATTCACCAGCTGCTCCTTGAAAACCCTATAATGGATCACTATGAGTCATAACTAACTCAAAGACACTTAACAACAATACTCCACTTCCTCTCAGAGTTTGCTCTTTCCTAACACTTTCAAACTTTGTCCTTGGGTAAATAATTAAATAACAAGATGTTAGGAA
>NW_006412309.1:8371-9316 GCF_000296735.1 Chrysochloris asiatica
GAAAAGCCAGAAACATCACAATAGAAAGCTTGTAAGACTGTCTTCAGCCTAGAACTGATTGGAATACCGTAAAGGAGGCTAGAAATCGCCCAGACCAAAAATGGGGTGTGGGGTGAGGGGGCTATAAAGGCAAGAAGTGACTGGCTTACAGGCTTTCAAGAGGGAGCCTAGTTTGATTGGTGATTTCTGTCTCTGCTTTTTTATTGTTTCTGTCTTTGGTCCTTTTGGCCTCACTCTTCTCCCAGATGTTGGAGCTTTCTCCCCCTAACTTACTCAAGAAGAGACAGCAACTGTGCCCATATAGCCAAGCTACAAAGAATACCCTGTACACCACTGTCTGAACAAGGGTCAAAACCAGCTTCTAGGCATTACATGTGAAAAAAAGAAGCCTATCGCCAGATCATAAACACCAGGAGATGCTCAGCAAGCTTAACAACAAAGCAACATACATCCATTTAAGCATTAAAAACTCACATAGCTGTTGAAAATTTCCAAGAAAACACAATTAAAGATCTCAACACATGTACAAAAACAGAAAAAATAGCTGAGACAAATGAGCTGGAAGCAGATGCAGACTTTCCAGTAGAAGAGCAGGCTCTGCATCTGCCTGAGAAGGAATCAGAAGAATAATATGGAAACAAATTCAAATACTCCAAAAAGGGGTGGAGGAAAATGAGGAAGAAGTAAGGAAAGTGCTACCGGAACAATCGAACAAGATAGATACTACATTGGAAAAAAATGAAAACCTGCAAAAAGCAATCCAGATGATTAATAATAAAATATCAGAAATGGACAATACACTGAAAGGGCAAAGGAGTAGAATGGAAGAGATGGAAGCCAGAACCAGTGAGCTGGAAGACAAATCTCTCAATACTGCTAAAATAGATGAGCAAGCAGAAAAAAGGATTAAAAAAATCTGAAGAGAGTCTAAGATTCATGCTGGAT
>NW_006412310.1:0-453 GCF_000296735.1 Chrysochloris asiatica
TTTATTTATTTATTCACTGCTTTTTCAATGAGTGTTGATTGTGGATCAAAATAAAATGAAATAAATTATTATAGTTATCAGTGAGAAATGTTCATTAATACTTCAAACATTAGGAGAAACATTTTCTAAATACTAAATATGCTTTTAAAAAATTTTTTTAATGCTTTGTTGTTGTGAATAATGTGATAGTTTACATTGGAGGATATCAGTTTCACATTGATCCCATTGTATATCATGTCCTTGCTATAATTACAATCCCTTCCATGCATCATCGATCAACCACAGGGTATACCCCGCAAGCCTGCCCCCCTGTCGTCTGCACACCACCCCTCTCTCTCCAGGTCCAAAGTCTCCAGTTGATCCATCTCTCCACGTCATCGTCTCTGCCTCCATCCCTGGCATCACTGCTTTTCTGGGGAGGATTCCGTTCTCTGCTCTTCTCCTTTGATGGTC
>NW_006412310.1:1553-3023 GCF_000296735.1 Chrysochloris asiatica
AGGGAAACCAAGATTCAAAAGACAGCCAGGCATCTTAACATTATTTCCCCCCTTTTCCCCATTCCAACCATGCCTCAATCACTGTATCCCAGAGCCCTGTTGTTCTAAGGTTTTACATACAATGTTATTTGCCTCTGTGCCACTTCAGTTTCACATTCATCCTATCATACTTCATTTCATTGCAGTGATTAAAATCTTCTCCATGCCTCATCAAATAACCAAAGGATACCCACCACAGCCCCCCGCCGGCTGTCAGCAAACAGCTCATCTCCCTCCCTGAGTCTCCTGTCCCCAGCCACTCCATCTGTCCATGTCATCATATTCCCCCCACCATTTGGGGTCTGGGCAGTTTCCTCCCCACCCCCACCAAGGTATTCCAGTTAGTTATAAGCTGGATACGGGTCCACATGTTTTCCGTTGTGATGTTTCTAGCTACCTCCGCCCCGCCCCCTCCCCCCCAAGTGTCTATTTCACAATGATAGGCAAGGGAGACCAAGATTCAAAACACAGCCAAGCATCCTAACATTATTCCCTCTTTTCCCCCTTCCAACCCATGACTCAATCTCTGTATCCTGAAGCCCTGTTATTCCAAGATTGTGCATATCTTGTCATTTAGCGCTGCCTCACCTAGTCCATGCAAACCTGCCCAACCGTTTTCCTGTCCCCCTTGTTCTTTTTTTCCCCCTCCCGATTCTTGTGTATTGCCAGCCTTCCCCTCCCAATTCTCTGCTCCCAGGTTCTCCTGTGTCTATTCCCTACCCTGTGCTCTTTCTTCCCCTCCCTTCTCACATCTCATCCCATACATATCAGTGATCAGCACTTATATTTTTAGATTTTTTTCCCCCTCCCTTTTGGGTGGCGTTCTTTTTCTTAGTCTTTTACAATAATGGTCTTATGCAGTATTTCTCCTTTTGTAACTGACTAATTTCACTCAGCATAAGGTCCTCAAGGTTCATCCATGTTATGTGATGGTTTCCAGCTTCCTTGTTGTTCTTCAAGGTAGCGTAGTATTCCATTGTATGTATGTACCAGTTTGTTTATCCATTCTTCAATTGATGGGCATTTTGGTTGTCTTCATTTTTTTTTTGCTATTGTAAACAGTGCTGCTATGAACATTGGTGTGCATATATCTACTCGTGTTATGGCTCATATTTCTTATGAGTAAATACCAAGTAGAGGAATTGCTGGGTCATATGATATTTCTATTTCCATCCTTTTGAGGAAGTGACATACTGCTTTCCAGCGTGGTTGAACCATTTTGCATTCCTACCAATGATTTAGGAGGGTCCCAGTCTTTCCACATCCTTACCAGCATTGGTTGTCCTCTGCTTTTTTGATCTTTGCTGTTATTGCTGGTGTGAAATGAGATCTCATTGTTGTTTTGATTTGCATCTCTCCAGTGGCTAGTGATCATGAACATTTCTTCATATGTTTATTGGCTGTCTGGATTTCCTCCTTGGTGAAGTGTCT
>NW_006412310.1:4520-6057 GCF_000296735.1 Chrysochloris asiatica
GTTTTTCTGATGTTGAACCATCCTTGCATTCCTTTTATGAAACCCACTTTGTCATGATGTATTATTTTTTTGATGTGCTGTTGGATTCTGTTGGCTAGGATTTGGTTGAGAATTTTTGCATCTATGTTAATGAGGGACATTGGTCTGTAGTTTTCTTTTTTTAGTGATGTCCTTCTCTGGTTTTGGTATGAGGGTTATGCTAGCTTCATAAAAAGTATTAGGGAGTTTTCCCTTCTCTTCTATATTCTGGAATAATTTGAGTAGAATTGGTGACAGTTCTTATCTGAATGCTTGGTAGAACTCACCCGTGAAGCAATCTGGGCCTGGACTTTTGTTGGTTGGGAGTTTTTTGATGAACTGATCAATTTATTCTTTTGTTATGGGTTTGTTCAAGTTTTCTACTTCATTCTGAGTAAGTTTAGGTAGGTTGTGTTTTTCTAGAAATATATCCATCTCTTCTAAGTTTTCGAATTTGTTGGAGTACAGCTCTTCATAATATTCTGTTATTATTCTTTTGATTTCGTTTGGTTCTGTTGTGACTTCACCCATGTGGTTTCTAATGTGAGTTATTTGTGTCCGCTTCCTCTTTTCTTTTGTTAGTTTTGCCAATGGTTTGTCTATTTTATTAATCCTTTCAAAGAACCAGCTTCTTGTCCTGTTGATTCTTTCTATAGTTTTTCAGTCTTCTGTCTAATTTATTTCTGCTCTTATCTTTATTATTTCCTTTCTTTTGGTGACTGTAGGTTCATTCTGCTAGTCTGCTTCTAATTGTTGAAGATGTTGTGTTAATGTGTTGATTTTGATTCTTTCCTCTTTTTGGATGTGCACATTTATTGCAATAAATTGTCCTTTCAGCATTGCTTTCGCCATGTCCCAAAGATTTTGGTATGTTGTGTTTTCATTCTCGTTTGTTTATAGGAACTTTGTTAATTCACAGTTTATTTCTTCTTTTACCCAGTTGCTTTTTAGCAGCATGTTGTTCAGTTTCCATGTATTCAACTTTATTACCTTGGTCTTCTTATTGTTGATTTCTAGTTTTCTAGCATTGTAGTCTGAGAAGATGCTATGTAGAATTTGATGTTTGTAAATTTATGGAGGCTTGCTTTGTGACCTAACACATGGTGAATTCTGGAAAATGCTCCAGAAGAATGTATATTGCACGGTTGTTGGACTGAATGCTCTGTATACATCTATGAGGTCAAGTTGGTTGATTGTGTTGTTAATTCCTCTGTACCTTTGTCTAGTTTTGTTCTGGTTGTTCTGCCCCTTTTCGAGAGTGGTGTGTTAAAATCTCCCACTATAATTGTAGATTTGTCTATTTCTTTCTTCAATTCCAGTATGGTTTGCTTCATGTTATCTTAGTGCTCTTTCATTGGAAGCGTATATATTTATTATGGTTATGTTGTCTTGTTCAATTGACCCTTTGATCATGAGATAGTATCCTTCTTTGTCTCTTATGCTATTTTATCTTAAAGTTTACTGTGTCGCAGGTTAGTATTGCCACTCCTGCTTGTGTATTATTGCAGTTAGCTTGGTA
>NW_006412310.1:7892-8710 GCF_000296735.1 Chrysochloris asiatica
CTGGATAATGTAGGGAGAAAAAGCTCCCACATCCAGGAAAGATGTGTGATCAAAAGGACCAAAAGCAGAAGTAATATAAATGCATAGACAAAAGTAACCCCTTTGGAACAGAAATGAAACTGTGGTTGACTGTCCCGAGTTACACCGTCAGTGTGCGTGTGATTAGAAGCCTTTAGCAGTGGGTGGGGGTGTCCAGTCTCTCCGGCCCCCTCCTCTAGTCACTGCAGTAGAGGTGCACAGGTAGATATTGGGGAGTTAATAGGCGAAAGATTGTCCACTACTTTTGTCTCTGAAGTTCAGTTAGGTATCTTCATGTGCGCAGTGCAATTCTCGGGATGGTTGAGTCCTGTTATGCTGGGGTTTTACAGATTGCTTTGAGTTGGTCCTGCGCAGGGAGCTTTGGCAGCACAGCGGCTGCAGGCTGGAAGGACAGCAGCTAGAAACCACAAGCAGCTACTTGGGGAAAGGTGAGGCGCTTCGCTCATGCTCAGATCCACAGCCTCCTGCAGTGGGAACCTACTTCACGGTGCACTGATGTGAGGGGTCCAGCTGGGGAAATTTTGGATCTGTGACTCCGCAGGTGAAGTCATAAGTCGCCACCACGCACCCTCTCTCTGTACAGTGGGAAAACTGTCCCGCGGGATGTCCAGGCTGAGCAATGGAGGTGGAACAGGGAGAGACAGAGCGAGAAATTTGTAGTCTCCTGCATCTCTTTTTTATGCAGATGCTTCTGCACCGGTTTAGTGCAGGTTTTCTGAGCTGGACTGGCCTTAGCCCCGCCCTCTAAACGCTGCCAGGGTGGGGTAGTCGAAGAGGGA
>NW_006412311.1:0-435 GCF_000296735.1 Chrysochloris asiatica
CCTGGGGACTCCTTGGCCCAGAGACAGTGACATGGCCACAAAGGACTAGAGCACAGAGTGAAGCATCCAACTGATAAGAAGTGAGGGGAGATGCACAAGAACACCCGTACTTGCAAATAGTACCCATTTGACCTTGCTTCAATGGCTAGATGAAAAGAACTTGACCAGAAGCAGAAAGAAGAGGGAAAAAAAAAGTGTACTCTGATACAATTTGATGAACTTGACCTATACCCATAGATGCAATAACTCAAAGGAGAGAAAAAATCTTTATAGCTAGGATCATTATAACCCCCTCCATACACAGAGTAGACACAGATGGGCAACTTAGATGTTGGCTACCCAAAGTTCAGGGGTGTCAAAGGCAAGAAGTGACTGGCTTACAAGCTTTCTAAGAGGAAAGCTAGATCCAGAGGGTGTAGGAAAAGGTAGAATCTC
>NW_006412311.1:3118-4251 GCF_000296735.1 Chrysochloris asiatica
GTGTGGCACTGTAGGATAATCTGCTAACCAAGAAGTCAGGCTTTCATTTTATTTGGATGCACAATCAACATTGGATGCACAATCAACACCCAATGCCTTAGTAGGCAAGAAGTCAAGTAATATATTGTAATGAAATATTCAGCAGAAAAGAGACCTCTTTAATGCATGAAAAGCAAAGATGCCACCCTAAGAATAATGTTTACCTTACCCAAGCCATGGTGTTTTCAGTCACGTTATAAACATGTGAAACATGGACTATGAAATAATGATCAAAGAAGAACTGATGCCTTTGAATTATGGTGTTGGTGGAGAATACTGAATAAATAATGGGCTGCTAAAAGAATGAACTAATCTGTCTTACAGGCAGAATGTTCCTTAAAAGTGAGATTGGTGAGACTTCATTTCTCTACTTTGAACATGTTATCAGGAAAGACCTGTCCCTGGAGAAGAACAACATGCTTGAGGGCAGTACTTAATGTGATAATTTGACAGAGTGACTACAATAATAGACTAAAATGAAAGAATGATTATGAGAATGGTGCAGGACCTGACATTGTTTGTTGTGTTGTACGTATGTTTTCTGAGTCATGATCAACTGTATGTCACCTAAGAACATCAACTCTCTTTATAAAAGTAAGTTAAAGAGCTTGGTTACTAGGGTTATGGAGTCCTAGTGTGGCTCTGTAGGATAAGCATTGGGTTACTAATCTTAAGGTTAGTGGTTCAAATACATAAGATGCTTTTTGGAAACCCTATGAGAAATCACATAATACTTAAGGAGATAGATTGAAGCGATAACTGTATCCCTAGGTCCAAACTCAGTAATCGTTTTGAGAATGGTGCAGGAACTGGCACTGTTTTACCATGTGGCACATATGAGTCAGAACCAAATCAATAACACTACAACAACAACTAGCATTCCAGTTCCCACAAATGTAGGCTTATCCCAAATAAAACATATCTAAACACGATTCTGTGATGATCTGTGAATGGCTGCTGAAATGTCTGCCAGTAAAACCCTTTGCAGAGTTTCTGGGGAGCTATTGGTGGGTTTGAACTGCTGATTTCATTATTTCCATCCAGGGCTTAACCTAAAGCACCACACTTGGACTCTTCATAGTGTCAATATTTGT
>NW_006412311.1:5966-9021 GCF_000296735.1 Chrysochloris asiatica
TGATAGCCACTTTGAAAGGTTTTTTGAGAAGCAACAAATGGTTTGAACCACTGATCTTTGGATTAGTAGTCCAGCCCTTACAGTATAGTGCTATACCAAGACACCTGTATATCACCATATTATATTCTAATTATTTATTAAATTTTATCTGAGGATATTAAATGTAAGTTAAATTAGAAGTCTGTGGGCAGCAGAACTTTTATGTTTTTTATTATCCTGGTGTGGTGCTGTAAGATAAGCACTGGACTGCAAACCTCAAGCTTGCTGCAAGGTTGGTTGTTCTAACTCACTAGTCACTCCTCAGAAACCTTAAACAGGTTCACTGTGAGTCAGAAAAGACTCAATGACACTTAACAACAACTCAATACTTAGCACACATCTTGTTAAAATGTTGTTAGGTATCATCAAGAAATTTCTGACTCCGAGTAACTCTATGTACAACATAACAAAACACTCCAATCCTGTGTCATCCTCATGATTGTTGCTACATTTGAGCCCATTGCTACTGCCACCGTGACAATCCATGCTATTGAGAATCACCCTCTTTTTTGCTGAGCTTCCACATTACAAACCATGATATCCTGCGACTGGTTCCTCCTTATAATATGTTCAAAGTATGGGAAGTCTCACTATCTTTGTTTTGAAGGAGCATTTTGACTGTATTCCTTCCAAGGAAGATTTGTTATTTTTCTTCTGGAAGGCAATGGTACTTTCACTATTCTTTGCCAACACAATAATTCAAATGTATCAACTCTTCTACAGTTTTCTTTATTCATTGTCCAACATTTACATGTATGTGAGTCAGTTGAAAAATCATGGCTTCAGTATGGTGCACCTTAGTCCTCAATCTGATATCTTTGTCTTTTGCAACAGATTTGCCTAGGTGCAATAATATGTCATTTGATTTCGTGTCCCTTGCTTCTATGAGTGTTGATAGTGGATCTAAACAAAATTAAGTCTTTGACAACATCGATCTTTTCTCCATTTATCACAATTTTATTACTGTTCAGTTGTGAGGATTTCCATTTTCCTTACATTGAGGTACAATCCATACTGAAGGCTGAAGTCTTTGATCTTCATTAATAAAAGATTTGTTGTTGTTGTTATGTGCCGTGGAGTCAGTTCCGACTCATAGCGACCCGGTACAGGGTTTCCGAGGCTGTAAATCTTTACGGGAGCAGAAAGCTTCATTGTTCACCCGCGAAACAGCTGGTAGTTTCGAACTGCTGACCTTGCGGTTCCCAGCCCAATTCATAACCACTACGCTACCAGAGCTCCTTTAATAAAAGATAGTCCTCAATAAATATTTGATAAAGGAATAACAATTATGCCAACATGTTATCTATATATTTTACTGTATTTGTGTTCAAAGATATAAATGTATATATAATATAAAGTTAAATATTTTTATTTCCTAAGTTGTGGGTTTTATTCTAATCCACATTGGGGGTTACAATTATTTACTTGTTAGCATAACATTATGAAGATTTTGAAATATTATAATAATGAAATACCTATTACCAAAATAAGCTTGCAAATTACATTTTTAGATGTCCTTTCTTAGGAAACAATAATAGAGAAATTTTTTTACTCATTTTGGGTCCCATATAAATTTCTAATTGGTTGTGAGGTGGAATAAAAGTAATTTTAGAAAAGTTGTTGTCAAAAAGTAGGAGAAAATACACTGAAAATATTAAAGAAGAAAGAATTCTAAAAAATTACAAAATGTGTTGTTGTTGTTAGGTGCCACTGAGTAGGTTCCTCCATCTGTACAAATGTTCCTTTCAATTATATTATTAATTATTCATAAGTGAAACATTTGTATATTGAGCCAAAATTTGGGTATTGTAGCTGTTGGTGGAATCAGAATTTATTTACTGGTTCTGACGTACTTAAATCTAAATGATCTTGAATGGCTAATCAAAAAACAAAATAAAGATAAAACGGAATTTTTTGTGTTCACTTGCTTGGTTGGACTTGTTTTTATTTAACTGATGAAAATCTAAATATCTAGAATGAAGTATAAACTCTGTTTTTTATTATCTGTTTTCACTTTTGTGTTTGGATTTGGCGTTGGCTATTTCTACAATAGAATTCTTACTTTAAACTCTTCATCGTATATGTAACTTCAGACATTGCTTCCTACAGTAGCTGTCATTGATCCACTCAAAAAAGTATATAATATTCCTATCATAAATAGATATCTTAATGCATATTTAAACTATAATATAAATTTATAGATCACAATTTAAATAGCTAATGCAGTATTTTCCTCTGAGGCATATGCACATAACCTCAAATAAAGATCAATTATATAACTCATGATTTTGTGAAACGATACTTTAGAGGTAAATTATATATCTAATCAATGGATAAAATATCTTTTTCAAGACTAATTCTTACTCTTTCTTCTTATGCATTATTTGACTATAATCAAATAAAGAAACAATTTCATATTGACATGCACAATATCTTTTAGAACAATCAGCACAAAGCTTGTTCCTATGAAGTAGAGATTTAAAATGTCCAACTTTTCCTAAATGATAAACCACAACATCATCTCTGATATCATCTACTACTTGTACACCCAGTATTCTATCCTATGTTTTAAGGTTTTTTAATTCACTGAAATGTCTTACAGAGCTATCAAAATATGAAGAAAATGACTCATGTTCTTTGGTAGGCTTGCTGGTTCAAGCCCCAAGAACTAGAAGTCGGAGGGAGGCTGGCTAAATGAAGCATCCAGAGCACTGCATGCAGGCACCACTCTCCCAGGTACCTCTCAGCATGAATACAGATAAGCAAAACATCTAAAAGTGAAAGAAATTCTGACTTGACTGGTGAAGCAAAAGAGTACACCAGGACTCATGTTTCCATGCTAACTATCAAGTCCTGGCAACATGAGTTAATGTTAGCATTAACAGTCAGAAATGCTGATTCAACACACCAGGTCTCCATGAATATACAAACTGTATATAGATATAGCTATGCTGTTGTTGCTGTTAAGTACAATTCAATCAGTTCCGACCCATAGCGACCCTGTATAGGGTTTCCA
>NW_006412312.1:0-1197 GCF_000296735.1 Chrysochloris asiatica
GGCAGTTCAAGTTCACCAGCTGCTTCTTGGAAACCCTATACAGGGTCACTGTGGGTCGGAATCGACTCGACAGCACTTAACAACAACAACTAATTAGAGAGTCCAGAGAGTCCTGGTGTAGAACTGTGGGTTAATGTGCCAGACTGCAAAGCTGTTTGAACTGCAAGGGTAGCAGTTCAAGCTCACCAGATGCTCCTCAGAAACCCTATACAGGGTTGCTGTGGGTCGGAACTGACTCATGGTTAATAATTGTAAACATTTCCTCATAGGTTTGCTGGCTGCCTGATTGTCTTTCTTGATGAAGTGTTTGTTCATGACCTGTGCCCAGTTTTTAATTGGGTTGTTTGTCTTTTTTATTGCACAGGTATTATAATTTTCTATAAATTTTATAGATTAGTCCCTTGCCTGATATGTCACTGTAAAATTTGTTTTTGCCAATCTGTGGACTCCTTTTTCACACTTTTGGAGAAATATTTTGATACACATAGTGCCGGATTTTTCAGAGGTCCCAGTCTTCTATTTTGTCTTATATTATTTATGTGTTTTTAGTAATGTTTGATAGTGTATTTATTTCATGTATAAGAGTCCCTAAGTATATTCCTATTTTTCCAGTGATGAACTTTATGGTACTAGGTTTTACATTTAGCTCTTTAATCCATGGTGAGCCTATTTTTGTATATGGTATGAGATATGGGTCTTGTTTCATTCTTATGCAAATGGATTTCCAGTTTTGCCAGCATCACTTGTTGAATAGACTATCTCTTCCCCATTTAATGTGTTTTGGGAATTTGTCAAAGGTCACTTGATTATACATGGATGGATTACTTCTAAGTTCTCCATTCTGTTCCAATGATATGTGTATCTTTTATTACACCAGTACAAGGTTTTTTGTGGCTGGGTAGTAAATTTTGAGATCCGGGAGTGAGAAGCCTCTAACTTCCTCCTTCTTCTTAAAGCAATGTTTTGGAGAGGTTTCTTTCTTTCCAAATAAAGTTAGTAATCATTCCCCCCACCGCCCATCTCTTTAAAAAATGATGTTGGAACCTGGATTGGGATTGGGTACTACTGACATTTTCACAATGGTAAATTTTCCTATCCATGAGCACGGTATAGTCTTCCATTATTGTAATTCTCTTTTGGTTTCTTATAGTAGCGTTTTGTAGTTTTCTCTGAATAGGTCTTTTGCTTCTCTGGTTA
>NW_006412312.1:1989-3351 GCF_000296735.1 Chrysochloris asiatica
TATAATAATTTACACCACCAAAGGGCACATTCTGCAAGTCGGCCTCCTGGCTGCCAGCTCTTCCTATGAATTTAGAGTCCTCAGCTGCTGCCTCTCCCCATGTCCCCATCTCTGCCTCCATCTCTGGTGTTGCTGCTTCTCTGGATAAGGTCCCGCATTCTGCTTGTGCTCTTTTCCCTTGATGGTTCTAGGGTCCTCTGTTTCTGGACTGTAAGATTAACCACTCCCCTGTTTTTGTTACAAAACTTCTACCTTTACAGTTGTGACAGTTGCACTTAGTCATGATAACAATCACTCACTATTGAATCATAAGAATCTTATCCCCATCTCTTTTTTCCAGACTCATCTAGACAAGAGGAAAACTATTCAGTGGAGACTCTATCCTCCCCCCACCCCCCCGCAACACACACACACACTCTTAAACTAAACTCCCTCTTGAAACCTTAAACTAAACTCCCTCTTGAAACCTTGTAAGCCAGTCACTTCGTGCCTTTATCACACCCTCATTTGAGGCAGCCAATGTCTATCTACCCTGTATAGAGAGGGGATAACATCGATATTTAATGTGAAGTGAAGACTCCTTCCCTCTCTGTTGGTATTTTGAGCGACTACTTCCATGAATCTAGGTAAAGTTTATCAAATTGTAGCAATTTACCCGCATTTCTTTATTCAAAATTTTTTTTTTTTAATCTTCCTCAAGTCAAGTTCTGATTATCAAGCCATTGAGGTGAGGCAAGTTTGGGTGTTCTTGCGCATCTTCCCTCATTTCATATACTGATTTTTTTTTTATGTTTTATTGTGAATTATGTGCTAGTTTACATGGGAGAACATTAGTTTCACATTCATCCTATCATATATTGTTTCATTGCCATGGTTACAATCCCATCTATGCATCATCAACCAACCAAAGGGTAAACCCTACAAACCTGGCCCCCAGTCATCAGCACACAGCCCCTCTCCCTCTCTGGGTCTAGAGTCCCCAGCGGCTCCATCTCTCCACATCATCAGCTCTGCCTCCATCTCAGGCATCACTGCTTCTCTGGGTAGGGTCCCGCTCTCCGCTCTTGATGGTCCCAGGGACCTCCGTTCATAGACTGCAAAGTTAATCACTCCCCTCCTTGCTGCAAAACGTCTACCTTTACATTTCCAAACCTTACAATCAGTCCTGATAACAATTATTCACTATTGTATCACAAGAGACCTATCCGCATATCCTTTCATCAGCCCCGCCTAGACAGATTGGATACTACTCAGTGGAGAGTCTACCTTCCTCCAACAACTCTGGATCTAGTTCCCTCTTGAAAGCTTGTAGGCCAGTCACTTCTTGCCTTTGTAGCACCCCCATTTTGAGTAGCCAATGTC
>NW_006412312.1:5854-6417 GCF_000296735.1 Chrysochloris asiatica
TTTCAGTTTCTCTCCCTTGAGAGTAATGTAGGCTGTGGGTTTTGTATATATGCTCTTGATTATGTTGAAGAATTTCCCTTCAATTCCTATTTTGTTGAGCGTTTTTATCAGAATGGATGTTGGATTTTGTCAAATACCTTTTCTGAATCAGTCGATATGATCATGTGGTTCTTTTCTTTTTTCTTATGTATACAGTTGATTACATTGTTGATAGTTTTTCTAATGTTGAACCAGCCTTGCATCCTTGATATGAATTCCACTTGATCATGATGTGCTTTTTTTTTTAATGTGTTGCTGGATTCTGTTGAGAAATTTTGCATCTATGTTCATAAGGGATATTGGTCTATAATTTTCTTTCTTAGTGATGTCCTTCCCTGGTGTTGGTACAAGGGTTATGCTTGCTTCATAAAATATATCAAGAAGTTTTCCATCCTCCTATATCTTCTGGAATAATTTGAGTATAATTGGTGACAGCACTTCCCTAAATGTTTGGTAGAACTGACCAGTGAAGCCATCTGGGCCTGGACTGTTTTTGGCTGGGATTTTTTTGATGACCTGATCAA
>NW_006412312.1:7555-8757 GCF_000296735.1 Chrysochloris asiatica
GTGCATTTAATCCATTTACATTCAGTGTAATTATCGATTGTGGTGGTGGCTGTGTGAGTGGAGTCGGTTCCGACTCACAGAGACCCTGTACAGGGTATTCCAAGCTGTAAATATTTACAGGAGCAGAATGCCTCATCTTTCTCTTATGGAACAGCTGGTAGTTTCGAACTGCTGACCTTAAGGTATGCAGCCCAATTCGTAACCACTACGCTAGGTATGGATTAATTACTGCCATTGTGGGGTTTTTTTGTTGTTGTGTTCCTGCTTTGGTTGTGTGTCTCTTACTTTGTTGAGTTCATGCTTTTTGTGCTCTGTCTTGTGAGTTTCCTCATAGTTTTAATGTTTCCATGTTCTTCTTGGCTTTTCATTTTCTTGGTATGTTGTGAAGTGTTCATTTTCTTTGAGATTGCCTTATAGTGCATTAACTTTTTTTTTTTTTTGCATTCAAAGTAACATTTTATTTTTATTTATTTATTTTTTAAAGTTTTATTTTGAATTATATGATAATTAACATGGGAGAACATTAGTTTCACATTCATCCTATCATATATTGTTTCATTGCCATGGTTACAATCCCCTCCACACATCACCAATCAATGTAGGGTGCATCCTACAAGCCTGCACCCCACCCTCCCCCAGTCATCAGCACACAGGCCCTCTCCCTCCCTGGGTCCAGAGTCCCCAGCTGCTTCATCTTTCCACATCATCATCTCTGCCTCCATCTCACTGCTTCTCTGAGTAGGGTCCTGCTCTCCGCTCTAGTGCATTAACCTTTCCTTCCATTTAGTGCAGTCTATTTTATCCTGTAATCTACTTGACCTTCTTACCATCTGGATCTCTGTTTCTACGTGTTTACCTTCTTTTACACTGTAATTGTTTTGACCATAGACTGACCTCTCAGATTCTCTAAGTTTGTTTTTATAGTTTTGTTCTGTTCTCAACTCTTCCTTCTATCACATTAATTCTGGGAGTTGCTACCACATATGTAAATCTCTGGTTGTTGTCTGTTTTTGTTGGTTCTCAGTCCACAGAACACCCTTTAGGATGTTTTGTAGCGCAGAGTTGGCTTTGGCAAATCCCTTAGTTTCTGTTTATCCTGGAATGTTTTGATTATTCCATCATATTTGATTGCTAGCTTTGCTGGATTGATTATCATATTTGATGGATTGGCCAGGTGGCATCATTGATGGACTCAAGTGTGG
>NW_006412313.1:0-8727 GCF_000296735.1 Chrysochloris asiatica
ATTTTCTTCAGCTTCAGCCTGAACTTGCATATGAGCAATTGATGCTCTGTTCCACAGTCTGTCCTGGCCTTGTTTTGGCTGATTATATGGGGCTTTACCACTGTCTCTTCCACAGATGTCGTCAATTTGATGTCTGTGTATTTCACTTGATGAGGTCCATGTGTATAATCAACTTTTATGTTGTTTTTAAAAGGTGTTGGCCATGAAGAAGTCATTGGTCTTGCAAAATTCTATCATTTGATCTCCAGCATCATCTCTATCACCAAAGCCATGTTTTCCACCTACTAATCCTTCTTCTTTGTTTCCAACATTTGGATTCCAGTCACCATTAATTAACAATACATCTTGATTACATGTTTGATCAATATGAAGAAGTTAGTAGAATTCTTCAATTTCATCATCACTGGCTTTTGTGTTTGGTACCTAAATTTGAATAATAGTGGTCTTCCTTATAGGTGTATGGATAATATCCTATCACCGACAGTATTGTGTTTCAAGATAGATCTTGAAATGTTCTTTTTGATGATGAATGCTGTACCATTCCTTTTGAATATGTTGTTCCTGGCATAATGACCATATGATGTAAGATTTTAAATGGCCAATTTTAGCTCATTAATGCCTAAGATCTCAATCATACTTCATACATTCTATGTTCTGATTGTTAATGGATGTTTGCAGCTGTATCTCCTTATTTTGAATTGTGCCCAACCAGCAAATGAAGGTCCTGAATTCCTCCATTCTCATCATTATGGTCAGCTCTACTTTTAGGAGGCAGCTCATTCCCAGTAGAATTTTGAATGCCTTCCAACCTGAGGGACTCATCTTCTGGCACTATCTCTGACACTATTCTGGTGCTTTTCATAATGATTTCATCTTCTGGCACTATATCCGACAATGTTTCACAGCTACTTATAAGTTTTTCCCTGGTGAACATTCAGAAGTAGTCTGTCTCTCCTTCCTAGGCTGTCTTAGTCTGAAAGCTCAGCTGAAACCTGTTCACCATGGGTGATCCTGCTGGTATTTCAAATACTGGTGGCATAGCTTCCAGCATCACACCAAGACAAAATCCACCACAGTACAACAAACTGACAGACGAGTGGTAGAAATGTATCAGACTGATACCAGACTGTGAACTCCTTCAAATGGTTTGTCATAACAGATATTCAGTAATTTCTCTTAAAATAGAAATCCAAATACCTACCATGAGTTACATGGCCCCATATGATCTTGTCCTTCTTTTCTACCTCCTCTTTTCTCACCTTCCCCCTGAGTTTCTTGCAAACATGTCAAATTTATTCTTCTCTCCAGGCATTTGTGAAGGACTGGTGTGGTGCTATAGGATAAGCACTGGACTGCTAACTGCTAGGCTGGCAGTTTAAACCCACCAGCTGTTCCTCAGAAACCCAACACAGGGTCACTAAGAGTTGGAACTGACTTGATGGCATTTTACAATAACAACATACCAGGTATTTGCATTTACTGTTCCCTCAACCAGAAACACTCTTCTCACAGTCCTTTATTTTTCTGGCAATTTTTTCATCATAGTGGTCTCTGTTCTGCCCTTAGAAAGTCCTCTCCTGACCACACTATATAAAATAACCATGCCCCTTATAGTCACTATCCTCTCTTACTTCCTTCATCAAACTGACCTCTACCAGAAATTAACTTATTTCTGTTACTGACCTCACCCCACCCCCAAACACACTAGATCATAAATTCTAGGAGAGTGAGAACCTAGACTGTTCACTATTCATTTGCAGGAGTTAGAAATATGCTTTGCATGGAAATATCCATATATATATATATATTTTTTTTTTTTTTAATGAATACTAGATAAGCATTTGAATGAATTGATGCATGAAAAAAAAATACCACTCTAGTAAGCTAGCTATTCTAAAGTTCAGGACATCTTGGCCTATATTTCAGTATTATCTTCATGACTCTATTGCCTTTTGAATAAGTGCCAATAAATGTGCTGTCCGGTTTGTTTAAATCATTTTAAAAATACTAAATCACTGATTTTTTTTTTCTATACCTTACTCCCCTTTCTGCCCAGATCAATTTGCATTTCCTAAAAGTACCAGGAAACAGAATATAAAACTCTCATGCCATCCTGCTATAGATTGATTAACCTTTATTCCATTTTATTAAGAATAAAAGGAATCCTAACTCCTTTAGAATTACCTAAGTTAAATGAATGTATTTCCACTTTTTCTGATATTTGACATTTACAAGTTTTTTTGTTTGTTTTTTTTAATCTTAGGGTCAAGTCCTTACAGAAGGTCCTACTTTTAAATATATAATAAAATTTACTGCAGAAAATACTTATGCATAGAAATTTGCTTTACAGAAAAAAAATGACAGAATCTATATATTCCCTAAAGGAGCTCTGGCTGCTTACTACAAGGCCAGCAGTTCGAAACTACCAGCCATTCCGTGGGAGAAAGATGCGGCTTTCTGCTTCCCTAAAGATTTACAGCCTCAGAAACTCTATGCAGGGTTGCTATGAGTCAGAACCAACTCCACAGCACATAACCGACTCCACACCACCACCATACAGTCCCTAAAATTAGCTTTAGTTGAATGCCTCATCTAAGAAACAGGGTACGAGAAGTAGTGAACAAGATAGAGTCCCCTTGGCACTGTGAGTTCAGTGTTGGGCTGCTAGTTGCAAGGTTAGTAGTTCAAACTCATCAGTTGATCCAAGGGAGAAAGGTGAGGCTGTCTGCTCCAGGAAATATTTAGTCTTGAAAACACAAAGGAGAAGTTAGACTTTGTCTAGTAGGGTGACTACAAGTCAGAATTAACTTGGTGGTAGTGGGTTTGGTTCTAGGTTTATAGTTCAAATAAATATATTTGATATCTATTATTATCTATTACTTTAAAGATTCTATTTATCTGATTTTTTTTTTTTTTGGCAGTTGCTTTTATTAAATGTCAACAGTTTAAATCCACCCAGTGGTACCATGAAAGAAAGGCTTAGTGATGTGCTTCTGTTTAAACGACAACCTAGAAAAGGCCATTGAAGTAATGTTACTTTACATCACGTGGGGTCACCCTGAGTTGGAATTGACTCAAAGACAAGTTTGTTTTGAGTTCATATTATATTTAGATAGTCTGTCAAATCAACACTAATAAAATGGTCATGGAGGGTCTAATCAGTCAAATAATGGAATTCAAATTTTATCTTAAGAGCAATGACTTTTCTGGGTTTTCAAACACAGAGACATATCAGATGGCTGTTTTAGAAATTGTATTGCACAGGATGGAGAATGGAATGGAAGAGAGCCAGGTTAGGAGAGGGAGTCCTGAATGAGAACCATAGAGCTGGAATTAAGATAATGGCAATGAACATAAAGAAAACCTCAGAGATTCACGTGGAACTTAAGGAGGTAAAACAGACAGAACTGGGTCATTGCTGTTTATTATAAATTGTGCCTATTTATACTGTTATGAATTTTACAAATGGGAAGGGGATTCAAAGGTCAGTCATTAAATTTGTTGCTGTTGTTGTTAAGTGTCATTGAGTCAGTTCTGACTCATAGCAGCCCTGTATAGGGTTTCCAAGGAGCGGCTGGTGAATTTCAACTGTCCCTTAAAGACTAATGGAAAAAAATATCTTGCTCCACATTCACCCCAGAGTCTTGGAAGATTTACAGAACCAAAGCTTCAACAGATTCACAGGCTACTGATAAGGTATATGAATAGGAACGTTTAGCATCTCATTCCTTTTGTCCCTTTTACAATTAGTAATACAGATAGAGTTGACAAAGTAAACAGCAATCCCACTTGCTTGGCAGACCTGAAGGACCATGGCAGCAGCCTCCCTGTGGCTTTTCCCTAAAAGATTACAATGGTTTGTAATGGTCTACCGGCTCTTTAATTTGTTTCCTGCCCATTTCTGCATGTCTGCATCCAATACATACTCCCCAGGTCGGTTCAGTTGCCATCTCTCCATGCAGCCTTCTCAGATCCCAGAACCTGGAAGTCATAAATCTTTACCTTTTAATAATTCTCATATACGTCAGTATTCTACTTTTTTTTTTTTTTTTAAACAGGTCTTGCCTCCAGTAGAGCGTAAGCTCCTTGTAACCAGGATCCATGTCATTTTTTTCTTTAAATTACTCACAGCACTTAGGACAGTGCCTGGAACATAACAGAAGCTCCATAAATATTTGTTGAATGAATAAATCAATAGTTGTTTCCAGCTGCTCTTCCCACCCTTGCTTTGTTGCACCTAGATCAATATCAATGGAAATGCTGTCAGAGATCAAAGCCTCATGGGATCTTTTGAATTATAGGTTCAGGGAACAAGGTTCACTGGCAACTTTGTTGAAACTACAGATATTTTACTTAAAGAGATACTGCTAGACCACATGTCTAAACTTTGACTTATAATCTCTCTGACAACAGCTTCAGTTGAATATTTTAGCATAAAAACTCTAACCACAAGTTTCTTTTGGAACCTGGCTATCCTGCACATCAAACTGTGCATAAAAAAATTGGTTCTAGCTAACCAGGTTGGGTACCTCTGTTGAAACCAATGACAGTACAAGGCCATTAAAATAAGCTTTGAGCTTTACACTTATTTTATAAGTAGTTTTCTAAGGAGATCAATTTCCACAAAGAAAACAATCGTGTTGAAATTTCAAAGGAGAAAACCTTAATTCCCTAATAAAAGACAACTGTTAAAGATTATCGGATTCACAAACCTGGGAGCTGCAGTACCTTTCAAACTTATAAAGTGCTTCAATAGGAAGTCAGCCAAAGTCCTGTCCACTGAAGCACAGAACACACCTATCCTCTTAATCCCTCTCTTATTGTTTGGAATACTGCAGTCTGGCAGTATTATGAATATTTTGTTGGCCTGGTACTGGGTCAGAAGTGTGTTTGGCTTCTGTGATTTTAGGGGAAAGAAGCTTTTGTTCCTGGTGCCCCAGAATAGTTAGATTGCTAGCTGAATCAATCCAAATACATCAATTACAACACAAGGCTAGTAAAAAGAACATTTGATACGGAGGTTTATAGAGGTAAAAATGAATGCTATCTGGGATTTGCTTTTAATTCCTTTTGCATAAGGGTAAAGAAGGATAAGTAATGGGGGGAAAATAACAAAATCAGGATAGCAATTTAATTTGGGCGGTGAGTAAAAGGAGGCTCACTGTACTACCTTCTTACATTTGTATATGCTTGAAATACTTTATAATAAGAATTTACAAGAGCACTTTAATACCACAACTGATCCTGACTCTCCAGAGGACGGGGAGTCCAGGTGCTATACCCAGGCTGGAGTTATAAGAACAGGGGTTCATGTAATGTTTCTAGTAACTGCTGAGCCTGGGACCAAAGAAGATAGGATCCAGAAGGAAAGTTGAGGCCAAGCAATCTTATCACACCAAAGCACCACTATGTACAGAGGATGAAGCCGAAACAGGCGGCAGCCTATGGAGAAATCTGGAGCAACCGACTGGAACAGAAGATAGAAGGAGAGGGAATCTTTTCAATCAATACCTGGGAAAGGGCTAGAAAGATGGCAAGTTATTTCACACACAATAAAAAATATTGGAGAGCCATCATTATTTTTGCTACTAAAGTAGGGGGTGGAAATCAACTTATCTAAATGAGGATCAAAAAGCATCAGTAAGAAAAAGAAGATCCATGGATTTCTTATCATGTTATACACTTTTGCTTCTTTAGGCTGTGAGACAAAAATAGTGAAGTATCGATCAACATTCATTACAAATTTCCTCTGGTATGCCTTGCAATACTACAGAGTCTAGAAAGCGAAGCATCATATTTTCCCTATATTCCCTTGCAACACGAGTTCTAGAATTAGATGCAGTCATGTGAGGTGGAAGAGAGAGCAATCTCCCTGCTGCTCTCTCTGTTGCTGCTGGCAGGTAGCATGGGGAGACATTGGGTTTTGCTGCAGCAGAGTTCCAGTGTTCAGCTTTGTGGGGCTACTGTGGTGAGCTCTTGAATTTTACAGTTAGTTACATAGCAGCCTCCTGATTCTACATCTTCCTGACTAAGCAGTACTTAACCTTTCAAAGATTGGCACAGTGGCAACAGCAATGGGCTCAAGCAATTGTGAGGTTGGCACAGGACTGGCAGTGTTTTGTTCTGTTGTGCATAGGGTTGCTGTGAGTCGGCACCAATCCAATGGCACTGAATAAAAAACAGCACCTTTCAGGCTAGTTCAGCTATATTATCCTGGGGTCACTCCTGCAGGTCCAACCTTGAGCTTACTACTCCAATTATATAAGGACCTAATTCTCTGGGTAGTGTGAATTGTAAGGTCAGTATGAACTGCAAGATCAGCAGTTCAAATCCACCAGCCACTTCTTGGAAACCCAAGACAAGGTCACAATGAGTCAGAACTGACTTGACGACCCTTAACAACAACAACAATTCTCTATAAGGATCTGTGGTGGTGTTGTGGGTTAGGCATTGGGCTGCTAACCCCAAAGTTGGTCTTCAAACCTACCAGTCACTCCTCAGGATAAAGATGAGGCTATCTGCTGCTGCAAAGATTTACAGTCTCAGAAACCCTACATAGGGTCGCTACGAGTTGGAATCAATTCAATGGCCTGTGGATTTGAGGTTTAATTCTCTTTATCTCTTTCATCTTAAGGGAGGAAAAAAATCTAAAATGGTTTCTGCTTCCTGAAACTAGACCATGACTGACAACACATATTGTAAATCTTGAATTAGCTTGAAAATATTTATTTAAAATACCAGTGCCCCTTGAACACTATTTCCTAAAGCATATATGTGATGGTAAACAAATCAAGCAGAGATGAATCTCATTTACCAGAAGGTGTCATGTGGGCACAGAAGATAGTACTTAAAAAAACCCCACTGGGATGTATGCTAGTGAGGAAAGCAGCAAGCATATAAATGTCTGCAGTAGCTGAGGGAAAGGGTGTGTTAATGTCCCCAGGTACTGTGATAGACCAATTTCCATGTGGCAAGCTTCCACAACACAGGGCATCCACTGAGCAGTGTTAACCGAGTTAATGAGGTCACTCATACTCCCTCGCTGTCGGAGGTCACTCATACTCCCTCGCTGTCGTTTACCCATCGTAGACACTTTGGCCCAATGTAAAACATTAATAAATTGAATGGCTCACTAAATAGAGTGGCCTGGTCAAGATGCAGTAGTTTGTAAAAGGTTATGAATCAGATTAAAATCCACATCTGTCACAGAGTCAGGGATGCCGTACTCTTCCCATACATGGTGTAGTGGTGGTTATGTGCCATGGGGTCTGTTTCGACTCATAATGACCCTGTATAGGGGTTCCGAGGAGTGACTGGTGGGTTTGCATCACCGACCTTGCCATTCAAACTGACTCTGCAGTCCAGGACATTAACCTGCAGTGCCACACCAGGACTCCTTATACATAGACCTCACCAATTAAGGAATTGTTCTAAAAATCCCAATTACAATATTATTAGAAAGCAGTACCAATTAAGAGTATTCAGATTACAACCTGTTTCTCTCATTAGAAGTCCAGCATAGAATTATGCTTTTTATTTTTTTTTGTAAGCTGCCAGAGTCACTTTGGAAGTTTCATGACAGCACCATGGGAACTGGACTTCTCAGCTTTTTAGCAGTGTCTGTGACCCTGAAGAAGTCCTGGTGGTACAGTTGTTAAGCGCTCAGTTGCTAACTAAAAGGTTGGTAGTTTAGACCCACAGATCACTCTGTAGGAGAAATATATGGCAAAAATGAAATGGAACACATAAACATTGATATCTTAGGCATTGTTGTTGTTGTTGTGAAGTGCTATCGAGTTGGTTCTGACCCACAACGACCCTGTATAGGGTTTCCGAAGAGCAGCTGGTGAGCTTGAACCACCGACCTTCGGCATTAGTAAGCTTAAATGGACTGGTATTGGCCATTTTGAATCTGACAATCACATGGTTTACTATGCTGGGAATGACAAATTGAAGAGGAATGGTGTTGCATTCATTGTCAAAAAAGAACATATCAAGATCTGTCATGAAGTACAATGCTGTCTGTGATAGGACAATATCCATGTGCTTATGGGGAAGCCCATTTAATACCACTATTATTCAAATTTACGCACCAACCACTAAAGCCAATGAGCATGAAATAGAAGAATTCTACCAACTTCTTCAATCTGAAACTGATGAAACATGCAATCAAGATATATTGATAATCATGGTAATTGGAATGCTAAAGTTGAAAACAAAGAAGAAAGATCAGTATTTGGAAAATATGGCCTTGGTGATAGAAATGATGCTGCAGATAACGTGATAGAATTCTGCAAAGCCAATGATTTGTTCATTTCAAATGCTTCTTTAAAACAGCATAAGAGACGACTATACACATGGACCTCACCAGATGAAGAATACACAGAAATCATATTGACTACATCTGTGGAAAGAAAAGGTGGAAAATATCCATATCATCAGCCAAAATAAGGCCAAGGGCAGATTGTGGAACAGATCATCAATTGCTCATATGCAAATTTAGACTGAAGCTGAAGAAAATGAAAACAAGTCCATGAAAGCCAAAATATGACCTTGAATATATCCCACCTGAATTTAGAGATCATCTGAAAAATAGGTTTGATACATTAAACACTAAAGACTGAGGACCAGAAGAGTGGTGGGATGACATCAAGAACATCATACATGAAGAAAGCAAAAAAAGTCATTAAGAAGACAAGAAGGAAAAGATCAAAACAGATGTCAGAA
>NW_006412314.1:0-1401 GCF_000296735.1 Chrysochloris asiatica
AAAAAAAAAAAAGAAATTGAAAAGGAGAGAGGCATTTTTAAATTGGAAGCATAGATGGAGTTATGATGCAATCGCAGGCTAAAGAATGTCTTAGATAACAGAAGCTGGGGGAGATGATAAAGAATTTATCATGAGCCTTTAAAGACATTGGAGAAATCATAACCTTGCTGAAACCTTAATTTTTTACATCTAACCTCCAGAACTGTGAGATATTATTTTGATTTTTTTTTTTTTAACTTACTAATTGTGTGGTATTTTGTTAACACAGTCTTAGGAAATTAACACAAATACCAGACTACGGATATCAAAGGGCTTAGATTGCAATTGTGGTTCTTTATTCACAAGGTCGCTGTGGCGCTGTGGGTAAATGCACCAGACTGCAAAACTGTTAGAACTGCAAAGTCAACAGTTCAAGCTCACCAGCTACTCCTCATAAACCCTCTACAGGGTCGCTATGGGTCTGAACTGATTCAACAGCACTTCACAACAACATTCACAAGGTCAAGGTACCATAGTGCTTATGATTTGGGCTGCTACCCTCAAGGTCGGCAGTTCAAAACTACCATTTGTTACATGGGAGAAAGATGAAAGCTTTCTGCTCCCGTAAAGATTTGCAGCCTCGGAAACCCTGTGCAGGGTCAGTATGAGTCAGAACTGACTCCACAGTACTTAACAACAACAACAAAGATTTACAGCCTCGGAAACCCTATGCAGGGTCGATATGAGTAGGAACCGATTCCATGGCACAACACCACCACCATCATTCTCAAGGTCAGAGTCCTGGTGTGGCGCTATGGGTTAATGCCTGGACTGCAAAGTCGTTTTAAACCACAAGGTCGGTGTTTCAAGCTCACCAACTGCTCCTTGGAAACCCTATACAAAGTCGCTGTGGGTTGGAACCAACTTGAAAGCACTTAACAACAACAACAATTCACAAGGTAGGACTCCTGGTGTGGTGTTGTGGGTTAAGGCACTGTGGGTTAAGGCAAGGTCGTTTTGAACTGCAAAGTCCGCTATTTAAGCTCACCAGCTGCTCCTTGAAAACCCTATGCAGGAACCCTATGAGTCGGTACTTAACAACAGCAATTCACAAGGTCAGTGGTTCAAATCCACCAACTGCTCCTGTACAGGGTCGCTGTGGGTTGGAATTGACTTAATGACACTTAGCAACACCAATATTAACTAACTGCTTGGCTTGGATAATGTTCTTAAGCTCTTTAATTTCCTTTATTTTTACCTGTAAAATGGTTATGAAATTCTAGTGTGATGCTGTAGGATCAGTACTGATCCTAGAGCCATAGGGTCAGCAGTTGAAAACCACCAGCAACTCCGCAGAAACCCTATACAGGGTTGCTATGACTCAAAACCATATTTGATGTCATTTAACAACAACAAAATATT
>NW_006412314.1:2491-3510 GCF_000296735.1 Chrysochloris asiatica
AGCTTGTCATGATTCATAGAATTGAAAGCTTTTGTATAGTCAATAAAGCACAGATAAACATCTTTCTGGCATTCTCTGCTTTCAGCCAAGGGCCACCTGACATCAGCAATTATATTCCTCATTCCACGTCCTCTTCTAAATCTGACTTGAACCTCTGGAAGTTCTCTGTTGATGGTGATTGTAGCCATTTATTAATTAACTGTAGGAAAATTTTGCTTGCATAGGTTATTAATCATATTAATGTCCTATAAAGGTTTACTGTGAGTCAAAATCCATGACACTTGACAGCAGCATTCCTATGGTTGTGGCAAAGACATGTACTAATAAGCAAATATTCATGTGTTCCTTCTTCAGCTACCTTTTAGTTGGGTGAGATCATATGACTGATTCTGGACAGTAGACTATGAGTAGAAGTGATGGGTGTCACTTGCATGCAGAAATATTTAGAGCCAGAGAACAATCCTCCTTCACTTATTTGCCTTCTGTGACGATAGAAGATGAAGCACATTCCAGAGGTTTAGCTAAAAATGGTGCAAACTTTGAGCCCAGTCTGCTTTGGTGAGCAGAATTTTTTGTTAATCTACACTGATGATCATATACCTTGTGTGAAGAATAACTATTTTTTTATTGAACACTTAGATCTGGGGCTAAGTATAAAGATTTTGCATATGAGAGAAAGAGGATTAAATGAGATAGTGATTAGAAGGATATAATCTTGTAGAGGTTCTTATGCTTTAAACTCAGAGTTTGGCGAAGTATTTCTGTAAAGAAACAAAGAGCAAGTATTTTAGGATTTGTGAACTGTGCAAACTTTTTCTTAGACACTCTTCTGGTGTAGCATGAAAACCATAGAAAATATGTAAAGAATAAGTATTGCTTTGTTTAAGTACAATTTTTTGTGGGCTAGATTTAGCCCAGGAAGTATAATTTACTGATGCTTTTATTAACACAATAACATTCTTAAGCTGATGATGAAACTTAACAATAAATGGTGTTAAATTGAATATATTTGAGTCTAC
>NW_006412314.1:5106-6536 GCF_000296735.1 Chrysochloris asiatica
AATACCACTAATACTCAAATTTATGAACCAACCACTAAAGCCACTGAGGATGAAATAGAATAATTCTACCAATTTCTTCAATCTGAAATTGATCAAACATGCAATCAAGATGTATTGATCATTAGTGATTGGAATGCAAAAGTTGGAAACAAAGAGGAAAGATTAGTAGTTGGAAATATGGCCTTCATGATAGAAAGGATGCTGGAGATCACATGATAGAATTCTGCAAAATCAATGATTTGTTCATTTCAAATACCTTCTTTAAAAATCGACCTCACCAGATGGAATACACAGAAATGAAATTGACTACATCTGTGGAAATAAATGATGGAAAAGTCAAAACAAGGCCAGGAGCAGATTGTGGTAGTCAAAACAAGGCCAGGGGCAGATTGTGGTACAGAACATCAATTGTCCATATGCAAATTCAGACTGAAGCTGAAGAGAATGAAAATAAGACCATCAGAGCCAAAGTACGACCTTGAATATATCCCACCTGAATTTAGAGATCATCTGAAGAACAGAGTTGATACAGTAAACACTAAAGACCAAAGACAAGAAGAGTTGTGGGATGACATCAAGAACGTCATATATGAAGAAAGCAAAAAGTCATTAAGAGGACAAGAAAGAAAGAAAAGATCAAAATGGATGTCAGAAGAGACACTGAAACTTGCTCTCCAGCGTAGAGATGCTAAAGGAAATGGAAGAAATGAGGAGATACAAGGACTGGACAGAAAATTTGAAAGGTCAGCTTGAGAAGACATAGTCAAATATTACAATGAAATGTGCAAAGATCTAGAATGAGAAAACCAAAAGGGTTTCACATCCAGCATTTCTCAAGCTTGGGGAACTGAAGAAAAAATTCGAGCCTCAATTTTTGTTATTGAAGGCTTCTCTGGGAAAATTATTGAATGATGTACAAAGCATCAAAAGAAAATGGAAAAAATACATAAAGTCACTGTACCAAAAGAATATGGTTAATGTTCAACTGTTTTAAGAGTTAGCTATGATCAAGAACCAATGATACTAAAGGAAGAAGTCCAAGGTGCATTGAAGGAATTGTCAAAGAACAAGGCACCAGGAATTGATGGAATGAAAATTGAAATCTTTGAAGAAAGTGAGGCAGTACTGGAGGCACTCACTCATCTATTGCAAGAAACTTGGAAGACAACTATCTGGCCGATTGAATGGAAAAGATCCTTATTTGTGCTTATTCCAATGAGAGGAGACTCAATGGAATGCAAAAATTATTGGACAATATCTTTGATATCCCACACAGTAAAATTTTACTAAAGGTAATACAGAAATGGCTGCAACCATACATTGACAGAGAACTTCCAGAGGTTCAAGCCAGATTCAGAATAGTACATGGAATGAAGGATATCATTCCTGATGTCTAATAAAAATAACTTCTAGCATCTGCATTTTTGTGT
>NW_006412314.1:8853-9548 GCF_000296735.1 Chrysochloris asiatica
GTCTTCCTTGTAGACATAAAGATATTATCCTATAACAGGTAACACTGTACTTCAAGACAGTTCTTGGAATGTTCTTTTTCTTTTTTGGTTACAACGTTTTTATTATATCTTAGATTCCATCAACTAAAAATGCACCATTATTTCCTGTAAACTAATTTTTTTCCTTTTCTTTTGTTATGAACTGAATAATAGTAATAGGGATAATGTCGGCTTTACACCATAGTTTCATTGCAAGGATTACAATCTCTTCCGTGCCTCATCATTCAACAGCATTTGCTTCCATTCCCTCTGTTTTTCTTTTCTTTCTTTTTTGGTTGAGGGAAACCTCAGGAATATATAATAATTTTAACAACCAAAAGGCACATTTTGAAAGCCTGCCTCCTGGTCACCAGCACTCAGTCCCTCTCTTTCCATGAGTCTAGATTCCTCAGCTGCTCCCTTTCTCCATGTCCTCATCTCTGCCTCCTTCTCTGGTGTCACTGCTTCTCTGGATAGGGTCTTGCATTCTGCTTGTGCTCATCTCCCTTGATGGTCCTAGGGTCCTCTGTTTCTGGACTGTAAGATTAACTACTTCCATGTTTTTGTTATAAAACTTCTTCTTTTACAGTTGTGATAGTCACAATTAGTCATGATAATAATTACTCACTATTGAGTCATAAAAAGCTTATCTCCATCTATTTTCACCGGACTTGTCT
>NW_006412315.1:0-4293 GCF_000296735.1 Chrysochloris asiatica
ATATCTTTGTTTTGAGCATTTGAAGAGGTCTTCTGCAGCAGATTTGCCAACATAATATGGCATTTGAACTCTTCACTGCAGTTTCCATGTGCCTTGATTGTAGATCCAAGTAAAATGAAATTCTGATAATCTCAATATTCTCTCCATTTACTAGGACGTTGTTTAGTGGTCCAGCAGTAAAATTTTTGTTTTACATTAGAGTGTAATGTATATTGAAAGCTGGAGTCTTTAATCTTAATGAGTAACTGCTTCAAATCTTTTTCACTTTCAGTAAACAAAGTTTTATCCTCTGCATATCATATGTTAAGGAGTCTTCCTCCAATCCTAATGCCACATTCTTCTTCATATAATTCAGATTTTCTAATGATTTTCTAAGCATACCCATTTGATAAGTAGGGTGAAAGGATAAAATAATGACACACATCTTTACTGATTTTAAACCATGCTGTATCCCATTGTTCTATTTGAACTACTGCCTCTTGGTCTATGGACAGGTTCTGCATGAGCACAATTAAGTGTTCTGGAATTACCATTCTTTGCTATGCAATCCATGATTGGTTAAGATCCACACAGCTAAATGCCTTTCCATAGTCAATGTAGCACTGGTAAATATATTTCTGGTATTACTTACTTTCAGCCAACTCCATCTGACATCAACAAAGATGTTTCTCATTCTGTATTCTTTTGAATCCAGTTTTAATTTCTGGAAGTTTTCTGTCAATATACTACTAAAACTATTTTTGAATTATCCTCAGCAAAATCTTACTTTCATATGATATTACTGCTATTGTTGAATAACTTTCACATTCCATTAGATCACCTTTCTTTGGAATGGGCATGCATATGGCTTTCTTAGAGTTAATTAGCCAAGTAGCTGTCTTCCAGACTTCTTGGTACAGAGGAACAAATGTTTGCTGCATTAAACCCATCTGTGCAAAATCTCAATTGTTATTCTGTCAATTTCAGGAGCCTTGTTTTTCACCTATGCCTTCCGGGAACTTGGACCTCTTCCATCACTATTTCTGATTCTTGAAATAGTTGAACATTGACAAATTATTTTTGGTGCAGTGACTCTCTGAGTATCCCTCCCACCTTCTGTGATACATTCGGTCATCATTCAATATTTGCCCATGTTGTTGTGTGCCACTGAGTCTGTTCCAATTCATAGTGAACCTGCATGTTTTAGAAGCTGTAAATCTCTATGATGGATTTGAACCACCGCTCTGAATCTAATAGCCCAAAGTGTAACCCACTGCTCCAGCAGAACTCCATTTTTCCCATAGAAGTTGTCAATATTGCAACTTGAGAGTTTCAATTTTTTTCTTCAGTCCTTTCTGCTTGAGAAATATTGAACATGCTCTTCCCCTTTAGTTTTTTAACTCCAGGTCTTTGCATATTTCATTATAAAACTTTACTTTGTCTTTTTGAGTTGCTCCTTGAAATCTCCTGATCAACTCTTTTACTTCAGTATATCAGTTCATTTTAGCTACTTTATAGTTCAGAGTAAGATGTCTCTTTTGACATTCATTTTGTTCTTGTCTTTCTTTCTTGTCTTTTAAATGACCTTTTGCTTTCTTTATATATGATGTCCTTGATTTCATCCCATAACTCATCTGATCTTTGGTCATTAGTGTTCAGTATGTCAACTCTATTCTTCAGGTGAGACATTTAGAGTTGTACTTTGGTTCTAATGGACGGTTTTAATTTTCTTCATCTTCAATTTGAACTTGAATTTGAGAAACTGATGGATTGTTCCACAGTCAGTCCCCGACCTTGTTCTGCCTGATGATTTTTAGTTTCTCCATCATCTCTCCCCACAGATGTAGCTGATTTGATTCCTGTGTATTTCACCCAACAAGTTTCACATGTAAAGCCACTATTTGCATTGCTGAGAAAAAGTATTTCCAATGCACAAATTGTTGGTCTTTCAAAATTCTATCATTCCATCTCCCATGTTATTTCTCTCACTAAAGCCATACTTTACAACAACCAATCCTTCTTTTCACATTCCAATCACCAGTAATTATCAATGTATCTTTAGTACATGTTTGATCATTTTCAGATTGCAGAAGCTGGTAGAGAGCATCAATTTTTTCATCTTTGGCATTAGTGGTTTGTATCTAACTTTGTATAATAAGCATATTAACTGAGTTTCCTTGTAGGTATATGAATTTTACTCTATCACTGATTGGTTGTTGTTGCTGTTAAGTACCGTGGAGTCGGTTCTAACACATAGTGACCCTGCACAGGGTTTCTGAGGCTGTAAATATGGGAGCAGAACGCCTCATCTTTCTCCCATAAAACTGCTGGTAGTTTCGAACTGCCGACCTTGAGGTTAGCAGTCTGATTCGTAACCACTATGCTAGTTTAAAATAATTATTGAAGTTCTTTTTGATTATGAATATGATGATGTTTCTCTTCAATTTGCCCTTCTGAGCATAGTAGATCATGTGATTGTTTAATTCCAAATGGTCAACGCCAGTCTCTTTTCAGCTCACTAATAACCAGGATATCAATCTTTGAGCATTCCGTTTCATTTTTGACAACTTCCTTTTTTCTTTGATTTATACTTTGGACACTGACATTCAGTGTTCCAATTATAAATGGAAGTTCTCCTATAAGTGATCCAAATGTATGCTGTTGGTTTCTAAAAAAGGATTAATCTCTTTGGACCTCGGTTCTATCATCTGTAAAATTGCATAAAAATATCCCTATCCATAGGACTGTGAAATGTATCAAATGAAAGAGCAAAAGCGAAAATTCTTTGAGAAGTAAAAGATTATACACACACGCATCATGCATTACTATTATTAACATTATCATTAACATTGTTAATCTTATATTCACCTTGAGCATCTTCTATTTCACTGGCATCTAATTTATAGGAAATGAGATAATGTCATCTTTCTATTAGGAAATAATTCCCTTTAAAAAAAAAATGTTTTCAGTAATATGTGGACTTAAAAAACATTTACAGTTTTCCAAAACATTTAATTCAGAAAGATGATTATAGAACTTTTGGGGGGAAGCTTGTATTTGAAATTTCAAGTAGGAAAACTTGACTAGAAAAATAAACATGAAATTGTGATAGTTAAAGTTTTGTGTCAACTTGACTGAGCCAAGATTCTCCGTGGTTTGGCAGTTAAGCTGTACTAATTCTCCATGATGAGATCTGCTATAAGCAGCCAATCAATTGAAAGGAACCTTCCTCAGGGGTGTGGACAGCTTCCATATATTGGGAACTTCCTTCTTTTTTTGCTGGATCTGGATTCTACATCTGACTCACATCCAACCTCTGGTTCTTTGGACTTAAGACAGTGGCCTGCTCTATTGCCCCCCAATCATGGGCGTCAGTAGCAGTCAACCAATTTACCTGTTTGACCTGCCTGCATATCGTGTGACGTGCCAGTCTTGGTTCATCAGTTCTGCACTTAACGTGAGTCAGAAGCCTACAGTCTGACATCTGACCAATGGACTTGGAACTTGTACACCTCTATAATTATGTGAGCCATTGTCTTGATATAAAGCTTTCGTTTTTATTCACAGATATAAGCATCACTGGTTTTGCTTTTCTAGAGAAGCCAGACTAAAAAAAAAAAACCATCAAAAGTGATTAAAATGTACTATTATTCTCTATAAGGAGTCCTGCTATCGTAGTGGGATACAAGTTGGGCTGCTAAGTGCAAGGTCAATAGTTTGCATCCACCAGCCTCTCCATGGGAGAAAGGGGAGGCTTTCTGCTCCTGTAAAGATTTACAGCCTTGGAAACCCGGTACAGAGTCGCTATGAGGTGGGACCAACTCCATGGCACACAACTACCACCACCATTATTCTCTCGAAAGCACATTTGAATTCTATTGGATCATTTTCATAGTATCATTTCAAACTTGGTAACTTCAGAAAATGGTGGCTTACTCATGGTCACATGAGAATCAAATGAGGATAAGGCAAGATCCTTTATGTGAAAAAATTTTGTTTAGCATCAGATTGGACACTGAAAAAGTAATTATTTACTCTATTTGCTTTTCTTCCCACAGAATCTTCATCTCCCTAGTGGAAAGAATGCATTCCAGGAGTCAAAGGAAAATCTTATTGCTCCAATGTCAATATCCAGGGGGAATGGAAAAGCAAAATACGTCAAACCATTATTTTCAACAATATGTGGTGTTGCATCATGGTTTGATTAAATCTGTCATTCTTATGTGAGTCCAATCAGATAAAGAAGCTCTTAAATCAGTTCAGGGCAAAATGAGATCATCCCTGTAAGTTTGTTTTAGAAACAAAAAATATTTA
>NW_006412315.1:5213-8253 GCF_000296735.1 Chrysochloris asiatica
TGTTGTTGTTAAGTGCTGTCTGGCTCTTATCGACCCTGTATGGGGTTTCCAAGGATAACTGGTGAGTTTGAACCACCTATATTTCAATTCAAACCAATCTTTTGGTCCAGTACTTACCCTACAGTGCCATACCAGGATTCTATCACATAAAATAGAGTCCACTCATTCATGAATTTGTCCTTGACCTTTATCTAAACCAAGTTGATTCATCTTTGCTGAAATTATACCAGATAAGTTTCTAACTGGCCAGTCACCGGGGTTTAACTCCCAACCAATGCACCTCCTCTGTAGTGAGGACTTGTCAGTGATGGTTTTTGTGTGCCTAAGATGCCAAACAGGTTTCAGTGGAATGTCTAGACTGACACAGACAAGAAGAAATAGCCAATGAAAACCCTGTGTTTTACAATGGTCTGATCCGGAACAGATCGCTGACTAGGAGGCAGCGAACAACAACATTCACTTTTTCAACACTATTGGTATCTACTAAGCTACTCAGCAATCTATTTATCCCTAGTCCGTTCTTTCTCTTTTTAAAATCCACATAAAGTGCTTATTTTCTCAAGCTGCCCCCACATTCCTCTCTGGTTACTTGTTGTTGATGTCTATAACATCTAATGGAGTCTTGGTGTGACACTGCAGGGTTATGTGCTGGACTGAAAGTTAATGGCTCAAGCTCACCAGTTGCTACTTGGAAAGTCTATACAAGGTCACTGAGTTGAAACCTACTTGACTGCACTTAAGGACGACAACAACATACCATCTACTTGAATCAACAAGCACAGCTCATTAGTCATGGATTCTCTAAACATTGTACCTAGCTATCTACAACTTTGACATCCTGGTGTGACACTATAGGTTAAGCACTGGACTATGAACATAAGTTCAGTGATTCAAACCCACCAGTTGATTCTTGGAAACCCTATCCAGAGTTGTTATGAGTCAGAACCAACTCAATGGCACTTAAATACAGCAACATCTACAAATGTATGCTTCTCTTGGTACTTTCTGGTGTTGTTTTAAACAAAACACATTCCTAATATTTTTACACAGTTATATCTCTAATACTTTGCAAGGATAATCCCTTTACTTGATTTCATGGCTTTATTGTTTTAAAAAACAACAACTGCATTTACATATTGAACACTTTTTTCTTACGTTTTTTTATTTCTTCCTTTCTTCTGGAATCTTCTCTCAGCTCAAGTTTTCAGAAATAAAAACTTTACCTCAGAACCTGATGCTCCCACAACCAACCTCTTTTCCTCTTAATTATCAATTTTCTACTGACTGTACTTGCTGATCTTGCTACTTCAATTCATTCTTTAGCCACTGGACTTTCAGTCCTATTATTTCCCTAAGTCTCTTAACTCAGTTATCCCTCAAGACCTAGTCATTACACCAAATATTTAGCTCTTTAATTTCTCCTGGTCCTCTGTACTGCCATTCCTGTTCTTTGTCCTTGTCCCTTAACTATATTTTTGTTTTCCCTAGGATTCTCGCTATCCTCATTGTTTACAAGCCAAGTCCATCTGTGATTATGCTATCCATTTCCCAGAGGTCAACACCACAATTGATTTACTTCTTCAGGGTTGGAACTTCAGCATTCTCCTGAAATCGCCTTCCCTACCAGTCATCTTTATCCCCTACACCTCAACTCCCCAACCAACACACATATATTTGGTAAGCTTCTTGGATCTTGACTAACCTCATCACTCCAACATCAATCCCTTGGTTTAGGCCTTCGACAATTTAGCCTGCTTTGTTTCTATGAACTTCTACAAACTATACCTTACTTTAATCACTATCCTATGAAATTATTCAATAATAAAATCAACAAAATATAAGAAGCTCAAGAATATGATCATGGCAAGCTCAGCTAAAAACCTCTGTGGCTCTCAGATGCCGTAGCCTGTATTTGAATCTTCTTTCTCTCCTGCCACAAGCCCTTATTCATACCAAGCAGACTGTCATTGCTGAATTGTGCCATGATTTTCCTTGCTTCCCATTTTGCAAATGTTATTCCATTAGCCTGACATTTCCTGCAGCCTTTTCCTGGCTGACATATTTCCAACCTCCTGTATGTGCTTCTGTAGAGCTGTGTAAATATCTCAAGGATGGTGCTCACTATATTTTATTAAAATAATCTAAAATGTCAGACCTTCCCAAGCTTCCAGATTTGGAGTTTTGAAAAAATTGATAAGGGATTTCATGATGAGTGAATGAATAAATAAATGTTTTGAATTTTCAAACCTGAGAAAGTAAGATTAAAAAAATAAAAGTAGGAACACTGGAAAGAAGAAGTTGCTTGGGGTTAAGAAGAGTTATCATTAGTGTGTTAATGCAGTATATTAATAATAATCAATGTATGAATGTATGAGCATGAGATGACTAAGAAAATCAGATTCCCAGGAGGCAATTTTTGATACAATCAAGATGGCAGATCAGGTAGACATGCAGTGAGGAGCTCCATCACCAACAACACAGAATACTGGGCCAAGCAGGCTCAGGAGATGGTGCTAGAACTCTGAACCACATATAAAGGAATATTTAGAAGATTGGAAGGCTTACAGCTAGGAAAATTTGTAGGAGAATCAAGAAATCCATTGCTTTCTAATTCAAGATGCTCAGCTATTCCCAGAGTCTCCATCTTGGGAGAGAACAAGTAGGGGAAGGATGCGAACAGCCATGAACACCTGACAGAACCAAGAAGATAAAGGTGTGGACATTCAATTTTTTGGTATCTGTCCATTGTTCATTGGTCTCTTGCTGACTTCGCACCTCCATTCTGGTAACTAGAGGGGATACCTGAGCGAATGGATACCCCACCCCTACTCCTGGAGGGTTCTAATATGCATGCGCACAGATTTCCTCAACATTTAAAGTGACATTTTCGACATAAAACCAAATGGCCACCACTTGTCTGTCTGTCATATTGTGGTGGCTTGTGAGTTGCTGTGAAACTGAGGACTATGCCACTATGGTATTTTAAATAACCAGCAGGGTCACCCATGGTGGACAGGTTTCAGATGAGCTTCCAGACAAA
>NW_006412315.1:8353-9184 GCF_000296735.1 Chrysochloris asiatica
GGTGTGGACATTCATTTTTTTGGTATCTGTCCATTGTTCATTGGTCTCTCGCTGACTGCGCACCTCCATTCTGGTAACTAGAGGGGATACCTGAGTGAATGGATACCCCACCCCTACTCCTGGAGGGTTCTACTATGCATGCGCACAGATTTCCTCAACATTTAAAGTGACATTTTCGACATAAAACCAAATGGCCACCACTTGTCTGTCATACTGTGGTGGCTTGTGAGTTGCTGTGATACTGAGGACTATGCCACTATGGTATTTTAAATAACCAGCAGGGTCACCCATGGTGGACAGGTTTCAGATGAGCTTCCAGACAAAGAAGGACTAGGTAGAAAGAGTGATGAACAACTTCTGAATATTTAGTCACTGAAAACCTTATGAATAGCAGAGAAACACTGTCAGATACATTGCTGAAAGTGAGCCCTTCAGGTTGGAAGGCACTACAAAATGCGACTGGGGAAGAGATGCTTCCTCAAAGTAGAGTTCACCATGTTGACGCAAATAGAGTTAAGCTTATGGGAGAAAAGCCCACAGAACCTTCATCTGATGATGGGGCACAACAGAAAAATGAAGAGAAACAGCTATACATATACATTAAATCAGAATGTACGAAGTATGAATCTGGGAAAATTCGAAGTAGTCAAAAATGAAATGGAATGCATAAACATTGATATCTTAGGCATTAGTGAGCTGAAATAGAACTTGTATTGGCCATTTTGAATCTGACAACCACATTGTTTACTATGCCGGGAATGACAAATTGAAAAGGAACGGTGTTGCATTCATTGTCAAAAAGAACATATCCAGATCAGTCACGAGGTACAA
>NW_006412316.1:0-8718 GCF_000296735.1 Chrysochloris asiatica
AAGTACCATGTCAAGAAAATAAACACATATGCTTCACTTACATATTTCTTGAATAAAAATGAAATTTGTTTAAAAAAAAATGGGGGGCCTATAAAGGCATGAAGTGACTGGCTTACACGTTTTAATGAACACTTATTAAATGTTTAGTTTCAGATTGAGAGGGGTAAGGTAGGATCCCCACTGAAGAGTTTCCTTCTTTTCCAGATGGGTCTGGTGAAAGGGGAGGAATGGGAGATGCGAGTGATAGGATTTTATGATTCAATTGTGAATAATTGTTAGCAGGATTAATTGTGGCAACTGTAATTGTAAAAAATGTGTAACTAAAATGGGGGCGTGGTTAACCTTTCATTTCATGAAAAAGACGATTCTAGGACCATCAAGAAGGAAGAGCATGAGTGGAGAGTGTTACCTAGAAAAGTGGGCCACAGCAGAGACAGTGACAGAGGAAGTGGCATGAAGAGACAGAGCCATTGTGGGCTTCTAGGCCCACGGACTAAGCCAGTGGGCAGCCCTTTGGACATTTAAATGAATATATATTATTTGTTTTATAAGTGTACATTAAATATTTTGGCCTTGTTCATTTGTGAAATATAAAAGGTAAATGGGGAGTCACAGGAAGTGGGATAAATGTTGTTGCAGGGAGGGGATTGTAATATTTGAGATAAAACAAAGTGTATAATTTGCTGAATGTAAAGCTGATGATTTTGTACATAAACTTTTACCCAGTTAACAACAAAAAAGTTTAAAAGAAAAATAAAAGTAAGTCACCAGTCCTGCTAATTTAAGGCCAACACAAAGACTTGAACACCAGGAGGGGGGCTCACTAGGGATCACTTGAGGGACCCTAGTATTCCATTGTGACCCATTTGTCACAACTGCTGTGATGGTGTTTTGACTATGAAGACATCATAACCACTGAAGAGGTGTCCCAGACTTCAGGTTAGGAGCTAGTGAGGACAGCTATCATTGGTTATTGCTATTGTTGTTAAAAGCCATCAAGTCGGTTACAATGCTTAGCAATTCTGTAAAGGGTTTCCAAGGAGCAGCTGGTGAGCTTGAACCACCAATCTTGCAGTTTTAAACCAATTTTTCAGTCTAGTGCCTTAACTCACAGTGCCAGCAGCTGGTGAGCTTGAACCACCGACATTGTGCTTCAAACCGACTTTGCAGTTCAGTACATTAACCCACAGTGCCACACCAGGACTTTCAGGACGGTTATAGAGACTACATTTTCTAAATCCAAAATTATCCTGACGAAAAATGTTGGTCCAAATCTGGATTCAAGAGGTAGTCTACATGGAGCTATCATATGACCCAGAAATTTCACTGCCAGATGATATACCCAAGAGAAATAAAAACATATGGCCATATAAAAATGTGTACATGAACGTCCATAGCAGCATTGTTCATACCAGTCCCCAAAGCAGAAATAATCCAAATGTATATCAATGGCTGAATTGAAAAATAAAATGTAATATGTCATACAATGGAATAGTATTTAGGAATAAAAGAAATAGAATTAATGATGCTACAACATGAATGAAGGAGCTCTGTTAGCATCGTAGTTATGAACCTCAAGGTCAGCAGTTCGAAACTAAGGGCTGTTCTATGGAAGAAAGATGAGGTTTTCTGTTCCCGTAAAGATTTACAGCTTCAGAAACCTTGTACAGGGTCGCTATGAGTTGGAACCAACTCCACGGTGCACCACCACCACCACTCAAAACTATGATCCTAAGTTGTTGATGCCAGGTGAATCTTGGCTGAAAGTAGAAAATACCAGAAAAATGTGTACTTGTTTTTTATTGACTATGCAAAGGCATTCAACTGTGTGGATAACAAACTATGGACAACATTGTGAAGAACAGGAGTGCCAGAACACTTCATTGTGCTTACGTGAAACCTGTTCATACACCAAGAGGCAGTCATTTAAACAGAACAAGAGAATACCAAATGCTTTAAAATCAGGAAAGGTGTGTGCCAGGATTGTATCCTTTCAACATACTTATTCAATTGGTATGGTGAGCAAATGACCCAAGAAATTGAGTGATATGAAAAAGAATGGAGCATCAGGATTGAAAAAAGGCTTGTTACAGATGCTGAAAGTAAGGAGGATTTGTAACACTTGCTAGTAAATATCAAAGACTATAGCCTTTGGTGTCCTGACGTGCTGCTATAGGATGAGCTAACAGCAAAGTCAGAGGTTCAAACCTACCAGTCACTACTCTGAAACCCTATACAGGGTGGCTGTGAGTTGAAACCAACTCAGCTGCACTTAACAACATCACAACCTTCAGTAGGGATTACAACTCAATGTAAAGAAAGCAAAAGCTCTGTGGTCTGTCAGCTTGTTGTACTGTGGTTTCTCATAAAGACAATATGTAGATTAGTGGTTGCCTGGGACTGGGGGGTGGGGTAGAAGCTGAGGGAGAAGAGTAGGGAGGACTGCTAATGTTAAGTGTCCTCCAGTCAGTCCTCTATAGGGTTTCCCTGGAGTGACTGGGGGTTCCGAATCACTGACCTATAGGTTAGCCGTCCAGTGTACACTCTACAAGGTTTCTTTTAGGAATGAAGAAAATGTTATAAATGGAGATTATAATGAGATTTACACAATTGAATGAATATTCTAAAACTAACTTTTATAGTTCAAATGGGTGAGTATTAAGGTATGTGAATTATATATCAATAAAGTTGTCTTGGGAGTGTGGTGGCTCTAGAAAATAAACACTGGACTACAAACCACAAGATTGGCAGTTCAAGTCTACCGGCAACTCTAGGGGAGAAAAATGAGGCTTTCTGCTCCCACAAAGATTTAAAACCTCGGAAACCCTATTAGTCAGAAAAATAAAAACCGTATGGGTAGCTATGAGTCAGAACTACAGCATTTAACAACAACAATGAAATTGTCTTAAGTGATTGGGCTGACTGGGGAGCAAGAGAGGGGAGGGAGTTCAAGAAAACTGACCTGAAAGAAAAAGAACAAGTACAAGGCATAATGCTTTTTTTTTTTTTTTTTTTATTGTTAAGTGCCATCAAGTTGGTTCTGACTCATAGCAACCCTCTATAGAGTTTCCAAGGAGTTACTGGTGGGTTTGAAATACCAACTTTGTGGTTAGCAGTCCTGTGTTGATCCTACAGCACCAAACCAGAGACCATACACATTGTTTAAATACTAACATATTAGAATTTTTACATTTCTCTGATATTTACTTTTAACCTCCCCTCGTCCCCCCCCCCAAAAAAAAAAATCAAACTCTTATTGAGTAAATTCCAACTCGTAACCACTACAAAGGACAGAGTAGGATTTCTGAGGCTATAAATATTTATAGGAGTAGACTGCCTCAGGGTTCTTCCTCAGAGAGATTGATGGGTTCAAATCAACCACCCACCTTTTGGTTAGAAGTCCAATACTTAAATCTACTGTGCCACAAAAATTGGAACCACCTCAGAAAATCTTCACTATATTCAAGATCGTTTCTCAGTACAGACACAGAAAGGTGAAAACTAGGTACACAACTGTCAAGTGGCTTTCCCAATGATCCAGCAAAAATACTTCTATTTCTCCAGAGCTTGTGCCAGAATCCATTCTCACTATTTTTGATGAAGATATCCTCTATTTTTTCTCAATAATTCAAACATTAAAGAGACAAGAAAAATAATAATTTCCCAAAAGACGTTTCTCTATGTTTTAAAACATAAAAATTATAGGGTCAAAAGACAGCACCAAGGAACACTAGGACATAAATTGAAAATGCTGTGCCTTTAAGTATAAAGAGTGCTGGTTTTCAAGATGACAGTTTCAACAGGGACCCAGAGAACTAATAGAGCCAGAAACCTTAGCCAGCCAAACACATCTGCTGATACCAGTTTAAAGATAACAGGGCATGTGTTTCACACGTTTGTTGGCTTGCATTGACAAACTCCATCTCCTTTCAGCTTACCTAGTACTTCCATCTGCCCTGGCACCCACCTGGGAAAAAGACCTTTCCTGAGAACTGTAATGAAACAGAGGCTTTACCTATCTGAGCTTTCCACTACAGATGTGCAACAGTTTTACAAAGCAGTGGTATTTCTAGTAACTTCTAATCGATGCCCTCCCACACACACCCTGTTTCCCTTATCATGTTATGGAAGCAAGAAAAAATAAAAGTACTTTATATGCCTTTAAACAATCTAGAGTTTCAAAGATAACAATACAGCTTTTAATTCAAAGCTGTTACCTAATATCTAGGTGGCTTTCTAAGTTTCCACTAGAAAAAAAAAAAAAAAAAGATATGCTATTTTCTAAACTGCAAATAATCCTTCAGAAAACACCACTCCATTTTAGGAACATTCATTCCCAGAGGACCAAGACTTAAGACAAGACTCCAGGGCTTTTTAAACTCTAACTTCCAGCCCCTAATGCACAATGGGTTAAGCACTGCAAGGTCTGAGGTTCAAACCCACCACATGCTGCCGGAGAAAGATGAGGCTGTCTGTTCCTCTAAATATTTATAGTCTCGAAAATCTTATGGAGAAATTTTCCTCTGTCCCATTGGGGTCTATCCATCTAAATGGGACCCTGTCCTACAGTGCTATTCTGAGTCAGAATCTGGCTCAGTGAAGTGAGTGAGTTTTAACTGTCAACCGTCATCTAAACAAGAGAAAGTCACCTCTTTCCCTGACCTTTTAGGGAACAAATAAAATGATATGCCATTCTGTCTCCATTTCCTAGCAAAGATTGTACCTCAGAAACCTCAGACATGTATTTACCCAATTTCTAAGAAATCCATATCCAACCATAAACCTGTGCTGGGTATCTGTACTTAAAACTATTCAGAACTGGTCCCTCCTGCCTGGATTGGCACAGTGGCAGGCTCATGGGTTTAAGCATACCACGATTGTGAGGCTAGCACAGGACTGGGTTCTATTGTGCATAAGGTCACTATGAGTGGGAACCAACTCAACAGCACCTAACAACAACAGCCTGGTCCTCAGCCCACTAAGCTCCCTTGTTGCCATTACTTAACTATGTGAATGTCTTTCCCACCCCTTGCTGGTCTTAAAAGCATCAGAAAATGAAAAGAACATTTTTTGAGAATTTTACTGAACAATCACTTGAGATTTTAAGCTGTCAGATGCTTTGAAAAGTTCCTAAATAACCTAACCAGATATAACAACAAGATTTCCGGGAATATTCAAATGATAGCGTTGTCTCATAATCTTATAATTTTATTATTTTACCTAAAAAATGAAGTGGACGTTCTCCTGACATGGGCTAGTTCCTAATTAGACTCTGCCTGTTAAACCACCATAGCAAAGTATACTTCAACAGCTAGCTCTCCGTGGTGGTTACTGCAATCCCCTTCCAGCTCCAGGCTTCCTCAAATTCCCGCTCCTCCGTGGCCACCCGCTGCAGAAATGTGAGTGATAACTAGGCTCATGAATCGAACGCCGTCCTGCAGTCTCCAGTTCCGCTTTATTGTTCCTCTCAGACCAGCTGTTTTAAAAATTATGTTTGTTCTCCTGCTTCCTCTGTCAATACGTCCTCTAGCAGCCAAAACAAATACTGGGCAATACACACCAATCCCAAAACTAGAAAGAAAGAGAAAGACGATAAAAAACCTCCATGCAAACACACATGACACCACCCCTACCCCAAAAAACACAGAAACTCAGTTTCTGGAGGAAAGAGGAAAAGCAAGTCTCTCTATTCCCGTTTTTCTCCCTATGTTCTCTAATCTCATCTTCTTTCTCCATACCACACCAAAAAAAAAAAAAAACCCCAGAGGGTTTAAGCGTGGGATCCCTGACTGGGCGTCAAGGACACTAACTAGCTCCTTCTACTCATAGTCTTTCCAGCCCCACTTCACATTTGTCCAGGCAGGGTTGGCTGAGATGCTCGAGGACAGTCATGTGTTGCAAGGTTAGATGGGTACAGCGACTCAAAAGCTTCACCTTCACCACCTAAGGTTTTAACTTTCTGCACAAGAGCTCCACTGATCAGACTTCAGAAACCATATATAGTATTTGAGAGGTAGCATGCCAGTGCAGGGAAAAAGCAATTCACTCAGAGGTAAGTGTTAGCGGCTGTCAATTTGGTCAGCCTTATGGTGACCCACCGGGAATCCTGGTTTGGCTTTGTGGGTTAATGTACTGGACTATAAAGTCGCTTTGAAACAAAAGGTAGGTGGTTCAAGCTCACAAGCCGCTCCTAGGAAATCCTATATTGGGTTGTGGCACTTAGCAACAACAACAACAGCATGGTAACCCACCAGCCACTCCTCAGAAACCCTATACAGGGTCACTATGCGTTGGAATCAACTCAATGGCACTTAACAATAACAATGAGGAACCCATGCATGATAAGATCTGAACATTGGGATCCATAGGGCTTTCATTGGCTGGTTTTTCTGGAGGGCTTTGCCAGACCTTATTCCCTAATCTTTGACTGGTCACTCTGCTGAAAGCTGTTGTTCAGCATCATAGCAACATGATGACCTCCACTGACTGATGCATGATGGCTAGTCATGAGGTGCATTGGTCAGAAAGGAACCTGGGACTCCCATCTGGAATGTGAGAGGAGGTAGTTGGACTCTTGTTTTGGAAAGTCTCCTCCACTGCCTCACCCCTCACCCTCACCTGAATGAGACTGGGCAGGTTGTTTAACGTAGAAGGCTTTTGTTGTTAAATGGGAGACACCAAATTGTGACCTGAATAAAAACAAGGCAGGGTTTTGTGTTGTTTTCAGGTCCTTTTCAGTTCTAATATCAATGACTCTATGACCCCCATGGCATTCTAGAGCAGGGATGACACATGCAATTTCTGAGGGAGCAGACGACATAAATGGGTGACTCCAGGTTGAGAACACATGCTGTACCTAAAAGGGCAACTACTCTTTACAACTCCAGCTGAATTTTGGCAGTCAAAACTGTAGGCTTGGTTTTTCAAGAAATTCCACATTTCAAGTGGATGCAGAAATATGATGTGTTACATCTCCTAAGTTGAACCATCAGCTTTATGTTTAGCAGTTCAGTGCCTATCCTACAGCACCATATCAGGACTCCAATTAAAAAATATCAGTGTCCAATTGAAAAATAGTAGTCCCTGAGTGACCCAGACAGATGTACAAACTTTTGGTGGTTTGAACTCACCCAGAGGCACATAGAAAGTCAGGCTTACCAATCTGCTTCCAAAAGGTCTAAGTCTTGAAATTCTGTGAAACAGTTAGACTCTGCACACATGGAATTACTCTGAGTCAGAATTGATCCAATGGCAACTAGTAACAACAACCATTTTAAAACTACAGTTCTGAAAGCATCTATCCAGCCCTTCCACCACCAAAAGTTTGTAACCTTCTGTGGAGAAATAACTCTCAACTAGGTATGATCCAACTTGAGGTAGAATAAAGTAGTTGTCTCCGCAGGTAGTTTTCAACTAAACAAGCACCAACTCATAATATACCTCTAGATATATATTTAAGGAGCTCTGGTAGCGTAGTGGTTACGAATCAGGCTGCGAACTGCAGGGTCAGCAGTTCAAAACTACCAGCTGTTCCACGTGAGAAAGATGAGGCTTTCTGCTCCTGTAAAGATTTACTGCCTCGGAAACCCTGTACAGGGTTGCTATGAGTCAGAACCGACTCCACAGCACACAACAACAATAGATATATATTTACCCTTCCCAATTCTTACATCCTGATGTTGTTATTGTTGTTGTTAGGTGCCATTGAGTAGGTACCAACTCATAGCGACCTTTTGCACAGCAGAACAAAACACTGTCTGATCCTGGGCCAATCTTACTACTGTTGCCACGCTTGAATCCATTGATGCTACCATTTAAAGTGCCCTCAAATCAGTTCCTACTCATAGCAACCATAGGCTGTCCAAGGAACAGCTGATGGTTTTGAACCCCTGATCTTGTGGTTAGCAGTCCAGTGCTTATACTCTAACACCACATCAAGACACCACTTCTTACTAGGCCCTTTAAAAATTATTGCATTACATGATAGGAATGTGTTATACATGTGAGCTGTACGGAAATAAGAAAAAAAGTTTGAGAATTATTAAAGAGGAATGTCTTGTGTGCTTTTCAACAATAGAGTTTTATAAAATGTTTCCATGTACATTTTCACATCCCTAGTTAAAAAAGACAAATGAACAAAAAGAACAAAGAAGTAGAAATTAAAGCTCACAGAAATTAAGTCATTTACCCAAGGTTACATAATTGACAAGTGACAACCATAGAAATCAATCCAAGGTCTATTCTGACTCAAGACATTCGAAAGACAACTAGATACTATTCAGACTTTTAACATCAAAGTTTTGGCCCACGTTCCTTTCCACCAAAATGTGGTGTGACCTTGTTGTTCTTCCCAACCCTGACATGAATTCTCACCATTCACAGCTAGTGACAATGGGTCTTAGTTTGGATCTCATGATACTACTATTCTGGCCAGTTGATTAGAAAAATATGTACTGGCCAGATCACTGCCTGTGGTGAGGACAGTGGTTTACTCAAATGAAATGGTTGTTCCCACTTTTGATCATCCTGGGTAAGAAAGGAAGTAGGGTTAAAAAAAAGAGAGAGAGAGGAAAAGCCTCCCTCTCCTGGAAAATTGAGAGAGTTGTTGCAGATTGTGACGGATGAGAAGAGATTGAGAAAACTCCCACTGGAACAAGATAGACTGATTCATTGGACATTGAGGGGGCTTCAAAACATTCATGGAACGTGGAATTAAAA
>NW_006412317.1:0-689 GCF_000296735.1 Chrysochloris asiatica
AGAGAAAAAGAGGAAGACCCCCAACAAGATGGATCAGCCAGGTGGCATCATTGATGGACTCAAGTGTGGCAGCGGTAGTGATGTTGGCCCAGGATCAGACATTGTTTCATTCTGCTGTGCATGGGGTGGCTATGAGTCAGTTCCGACTTGATGGCACCTGACAACAACAACTGACAACATATTTTTTTCTTATTCATTCTGTTATTCTCTCTTGAGCGGTAAATCTAATCCTTTTACATTCAATGTAATTATCAATAGACTTGAATTGATTGCTGTTATTTGTTTTACAATGATGCTGTCAGGTTGTTTGATCCACATACTTTCTGTGCTAAGTAAGTATTTTTTTGTGGATTTTATTGTCATTTTATTTGAATGTATATTAAATGATTTTTCCCTATTTTATTTTAATTTTCTTTAAAGTTACCCTGAAATTTATTAGTTTATCAAGTGATAATTTAAAACAATTTGTTCTATCTTGAAATCCATTTTTATTCCTCAACTTTTGAAATTTCTGCAACTTTTGAAAATTTTATTTTTGTGCTTTGTTACCAATATTGATATCTACATTGTTGTTGTTATTGCTGCTAAGTGCCATCAAATTGGCTCCAACCCATAGTGACCATGTATAGAGTTTCTTAGAGCAGCTGGTGAGTTTGAACCATTGACCTTGCAGTTCAAATGGCTTTTGC
>NW_006412317.1:2269-4416 GCF_000296735.1 Chrysochloris asiatica
TATATATATATATATATTTATTTTTTAAGTGTGGGATTCCATCATGTTTGGGGTTTATTAAGCTTCTTGAACGCTTATCTTCTTGCCTTCATGATGTTAGAGACAGTATCTTTAAACAATTACTTGACAACTTTTTTTGTGTTTTTTCCTGTTTGTATTCTGGAATTCTGATCACATAGAAGTTATTCCTCTTGGTTTTGTACCACATAAATCTTAGGCTTTGTTTTGATAGTTTCATTTTTTTCCTGATTTTTCTTCTAGCGTACTATTATCGAGAGATTTGTCATTAGGCTTACTAATTCAGTCCTCCACTGATTCAAATCTATCCTTTTGCCCTTTCAATGTATTATCTAGTTTTGAAACCTTAATATTAATCTTCTGAATTTTTATTTCCTGTATTTGTGCTGGTTCTATTTTTTCATTTATTTTGTCCATTTGTTTTCTTTTAACACTTTCCTAATTTCATCTACATTTTCCTCCATTTCCTTGCTTTCATTTGCATCTTTCATGATATTTCTTTCAATTTGTTGAAAGTACTTGAATATCATTCTTTATAATTCTGCATGAAGTAGGTCCAATAACTTTTCTTCCTCAGTAGCATTTTCTGTTTGAAATTGTGGGTCCCTGTGTTGTTTCTTCCTATGAACTGAAATTTTCTGTTGTCTTGAATATGTTGTAGTATTGTTCTATTGGTATTTAATTGGTGATGGTAAGCTGCTGTGTTCTTAGGAACTCATCTCCTGGTAGAGAGCAGATGCGGGTGAAGAGTTTTCTGCTTGCAGTTTGTGTGGTGCTGTTCAGGGTGCATTTGACTGTTGCATATCACCAATCTAGTGTGCTGATAATAGCTTTTGTCCAGTGGTTAGGGTTCAAGTGTTATAGTTGTGGCTGGGTTGTATGATCAAGGTTGCTGTTTCCCATTGGATAGAGCAAGAATAAAACACACACACACACAAAGCAAACTATCTAACAGTAATAAAAATTAAAAAATAATAAAGAAGGAAAAAACAACAAATAGCAGTGAAGAAAAAAAATAAAGCAAACAAAAATAGAACAAAAGATAAGGAAAGCAAAGCATATGCAAAAAAAATCAAGAGAGAATATTAAAAGAAAGAAAAATACAATAAACAAAACTAAGAAGAGGAAAAAAGAAAAGAGAAAGTGGTAACAGAATAGTAAAGAATATTCAAGAGTCATGAAAAAAAGAAAAAAAAAAAGAATGGGAGAAGTGTCACACAAAGTATCTCTTTTATATTTCTAATGCTGATGTTGCTATTTGTCATCCAGTTGGTTCTGTGTCATAGGATACTGTTTAGAGCATCCAAGGAGCAGCTGATGAATTTGATCCACTGACCTTGTGGTTACAAAGTGATCTTGCAGTCAGTGCATAATAATAATAATACAAAAAGCTTGAATATGCTAGAATTTTCTGTGCCTTTTCTATATGTGTCCAAATTGGCCTACTCAACTGTTGTGCTCACTAATCACTGTACTTAAGAACAAGAATTTCTTCTTCTGTGAAGATTTCTTATATCAATTTCTACACCAAATTATGTTTTCATTCTCTCCTACTATATGTAGAATTGAATAGATTTTTACTTTAAGAATTATATCATTTTAAGTTAGATTTGTGAATTGTTTCTCACCTACCTAATTTCCTTAAGACTGTGAATACGATCTTCTCATCTTTGTGTCATGGCCCATAGAAAATGCATAAATTACAGAAAAAAAAGTAGTCCCAAATTTACGATGTATTTGAGTTTTGAAAATCCACACTTATGACCATCTGTTGTTTGTGTGTGGTTATTACACTCTATCACTAGCAATACAACTAATCCTCATTTATACAGATTCAACTTATTCAGCATTTCATATTTATGACCATACTGAAAAATTTATCTTCCTATCATTTTGCATATTTACAATGAATGTTTGGCAGTAATAAACTCTGTGGTGCAAAGCGAGAGTAATACTAGCTGTGATGATTGAGTTTGTGTGTCAACTTGGCTGAGCCATGATTCTCAGTTGTTTGGTAGTTGTATAATGATTTCATTTGTCAATTATGTAATGATGAAATTATGCAGTTATATAATGTTAAATCATCCTCAATTTTGTGAGCTGATATGGTTTTTCTCTATATTTGCATA
>NW_006412317.1:4552-5288 GCF_000296735.1 Chrysochloris asiatica
ATATAATGATAACAAAAAGCAACAATAATAATTTTAAAAACTAAACAAAACAAAACAATGAGTTATTCCTACCATGGGGAACCCTCAGAATAGAAGCAGAATGTAAGTCAGGGACTAACTGAAATCAATAATAACATTCAAATAAAACATAGAAATAATTATTTACACAGTATGGACACATTTATATAACAAAATCCTCAAAGCCATTGCAGAAGAAATTTGTTATACATATCAAATATGCCCAATATTTATGTATAAGAAATAAGTGCATATATTTTGGTTCAGTTCCTTATATATTATTATTTAGATATAAATTATTAACTGTTGAGCAGATATAAGATTTTCAAACTTATTGGTTCAATACTTTTAAAAAAATGTTTTATTGTGAATTATATGATAGTTTATATGGGAGAACATTAGTTTTACATTCATTCTATCATATCATTTCATTGCCATGGTTACAGTCATCTCCATGCATCATCAACCAACCAAAGTGTATACTCTGCAAGCCTGCCCCCTACACTCCCCTCTCCCTGTCTTCAGCACACAGCCACTCTCCGTCTCTGGATCTAACGTCCCCAGCTGCTTCATCGCTCCATGTCATCGTCTCTGCCTCCATCTCAGGCATCACTGCTTCTCTGGGTAGGATACTGCTCTCGGATCTTCTCTGTTGATGGTCCTAGGGACCTTCAATCCAAGACTGGAAAGTTAATCACTCCCTTCCTTGCTATAAAAC
>NW_006412317.1:8102-8708 GCF_000296735.1 Chrysochloris asiatica
CATTTTGCATCTTTGCTGTTATTGTTGGTGTGAGATGATATCTCATTGTTGTTTTGATTTGGATCTCTCTAATGGTTAGTGATCGTGAACATTTCTTATATGTTTGTTGGCTGCCTGGATCTCTTCCTTAGTGAAGTGTCTGTTCATGTCCACTTTTTAATTGTGTTATTTGTCTTTTTCTTGTAGAGTTGTTGTAGTTTCCTCTGTATTTTATAATGAGTCCCTTGTCTGATATGTCATTGCAAATATTGTTTCCCATTCTGTGGGTTCCCTTTTTATTCTTCTGGTGAAGTCTTTTGATGCACATAAGTTTTTAATTCTTAGTATGTCTCACTCATTTATTTTATCTACTTTTGTTTGTGTAGTTTTCAAATTTTTGTTGTAGGTTGTGTATTCCCAGAATTATTGCCCTCATATTTGTCCCAATTTTTTCACTGATGAACTTCATAATTCTGGGATTCACATTTACGTCTTTAATCCAGGTTGAGTTTGTTTTTGTATAAGGTGTGAGGTGAAGAAAGAAATAGATGAATCTACAATAATAGTGGGAGACTTTAATACACCACTCTCAAAAATGGATAGAACAACCAGAAAGAAACTTGACAA
>NW_006412318.1:0-785 GCF_000296735.1 Chrysochloris asiatica
AGTCCTAGAACAGCCAGGTTACATATCCCTCCCTGTATGCAAATCAACAATCTGTTTGTCAGGCCTACAATCTCATGACTTCCTGAAGATGGACCACGCCCACAAGAGTTAGTTCTCACACTACTCATAGCAACCTTGTATAGGGTTTCCAAGGAGCAACTGGTGGGTTTGAACTGTCAACCTTGCAGTCAGCAGTCCAGTGTTTATCCTGCAGCACCACCCCAGGATTCCTAATAAGTAATATTGATTGCTTTTGATTGACTAGTGCTGTTGAGTCGGTTCTGACTTATGTCGTTGTTGTTAGCTGCCATCGAGCCCGTACCAACCCATAGTGACCTTATGCACAGCAGAACGAAACACTGCCCGATCCTGGGCCAACCTCACTACTGTTGCCAAGTGTGAGTACATCAGTGCTGCCACTTGGCCAATCCATCTCATTGGGGGTCTTCCTCTTTTTCTCTGACCCTCCATTGGTCCCTCTTGACAATATGTCCAAAGTATGAGAGATGAAGTTTGGTCATCTTGGCCTCCAAGAAGCACTCTGGCTGCACTTCTTCCAAAATGGATCTATTGGTTCTTTTTGCAGACCATGGCACTTTCAATATTTTCTTCCAACACCATAACTCAAAAGCATCAATTTTTCTACGGTCTTCCTTATTCACTGTCCACATTTCGCATGCATATGAGGTTATTGAAAATACCATGGCTTGGTTCAGGAGCACCTTAGTCCTCAAGCTGACATCTTTGCTCTTCAACACTTTAAAAAGGTCTTGTGCAGCAGATTT
>NW_006412318.1:1606-2136 GCF_000296735.1 Chrysochloris asiatica
TCTCATGGGATATCAAAGAGATTGTTCGATGATTTTTGCATTCTGTTGGGTCACCTCTCTTTGGAATGTGCACAAATACGGATCTCTTCCAATCAGTTGGCAAGATAGTTGTCTTCCAAATTTCTTGGCAGAGATGAGTGAGTGCCTCCTGTGCCACCTCACTTTATTGAAAAATTTCAGTTTTTATTCCATCAATTCCTGGTGACTTATTCTTTGCCAATTCCTTCAATGCACCTTGGACTTCCTCCCTGGGTATCATTGGCTCTTGATCATATGCTACCTTTTGAAATGGTTGAACATTAATCATTTTCTTTTGGTACAGTGACTGTGTATATTCCTTGCATCTTCTCTTGATGCTTTCTTCATCATTCAATAATTTGCCCAGTGAATTTTTCAATAATGAAAGTTGAGACTTGAATTTTTTCTTCAGCTCTCCCAGTTTGAGAAATGCTCAGCATGTTTTGTTCTTCCTTTTTGATTTTTCTAATTCCAGATCTTTGTATATTTTGTTGTAATATTTGGCTTTATCT
>NW_006412318.1:3370-6832 GCF_000296735.1 Chrysochloris asiatica
TAACCACTACGCTTACCAGAGCTCAAAGTACAAAGGGTCAAAATGTCCTTCTTTGTTGCTATTGTTAAGTGTCATTGGGTTGGTTTTGACTCATCAGCTAGTGGGTTTGAACCACTGACCTTGTGGTTCACAGTCCAGTGCTGATCCTACTGTGTCACACTAGCCTCTTAATCACATACACCTGCAGAAAATGCTTACAGTATTTGCATTTTTATCAGATACCTGTTTGGGTAAATACCTTGGTAATGCTTTCTTTGAAAAATATATTTGTACAACACAACAGGCCAGAGAAGTAGCTTCACTCTTGAATAAATCTTTGCTTTGCAAACATGTAATTTGTGTGTTGAGCCAAGTGTTGATTTTTTACTCCCCAAATAACTTTGTTCAAAATTATTTCCTTCAGGATTTAGTGTTGTTCAGTCATAAAAATGGAAGTGTGTTCAAACAAATTGCTTTCTTGATGTTGAATATATGTATAAAAAATTGGATAATTACATAAACATTCAAGTTGCATCAGAAAAACATTTTTTAATTGACCTTGTGCTGAGTGTAATTACAAGGTGAATGCTCAAAACAAAGTGATATGGCCATTTATAAATTATAATTGCTTTTATCTTGAGAGTAGAAAAGACAAGATTTATGCTATTCCATGCCATATTAGTTTCTGGGCTTTGAAAATTTGATCTGAATGCTATGAATAAGATTTCAGCAGGAGTTTCTATCACTTAACACTATTTCTTTCTTTGCTAAATATTCTCTATCAAGATTTTTTTTTTTATTGTTCCATCTTTCTGTTGTAGCCTATGTGAATAAAATTGAAGTGATTACAACTTGATCCTGTGGTACCTTAACAAAAAATGATAGTTATATTATATATAATGACCTTACATTTATAGTATCTGACTTTCCTGATCTTGCAGACCCATACAGCTTACACAGAACTATAATACCTACTGCACTGAATTCATAAATGGAGAAATGAACTTTTCCATTACTTAATATTTCTATAGAAATTTAATATGGTGGAGGATATTTTTAGATCATGTTTTAATAAATTGGAGAACTTAGATAATTTGCCCCAGTGATTTAGCTAGAAAGTCTCAGGACTGGAATTCAAAGTTGCCTGAGTTGTAACACCAGGAAAAGAGAACTGACTCGATGGCACTTAACAACAACAACAACAACAACTGTAATAAAAGTTGTTAGTGCACAGGAATGATTATAACAGCTTTATTCATAACTGCCAGAACTTAAAAGCAACCTGTAAAGATGTCCTTCAGTGAGAATGAATAAACTGTGGTACATATATAAACTGGATTATAAAAAGGCTTCTGGGTCTTTTTGCATATCCCTAGAACAGCCCTTCCTGACTTTCATGTTGGCGGATTGACATGTTCCAAACTCAGGTCTTGGTGGCACTGAAGGATAAAGCACTGGACCATAAGTTTGGTTTGAACCGTAAGGTTGGCAGTTCAAATTCACCTGTTATTCCTTGGAAACCCTAAAAAGGGTCACTATGAGTCAGAATTTACTCGACAGCACTTATCCGCAATAAACTCATCTTGTAGTACATTTTCTGATTGAGGCCTGGAATCAGCCAAATTTTAAAGAATCCCTATTATAGGGAATGCCATTTCAAAATCAACTGGGCAGTAGGACTGGTCACTACTACAGGGCTGACTGTCCCTAGATTTGATTTTCTTCACTGGGGAATAAAAATACACTCACAGTAAATTTCTTTGCTTTCAATCTTTGTCAGTTTCTCTTGAATCATTTTTATGTCTTTGTTTCTTTTTTATTTTATAAACTTCTCTTTTTATCATCTGTTTATTTTAAGGCATTATTTGTTGTTTTGTTTCCTCTTACATCCTTTCAAGGAAAGTCTTCAGTCTTCAAAGCCATTTCTTCTTCTTTAAGGTATATTATCTCATTTCTGAGTCCTAAAGAAATCTTATTTTTTTTTAATGTTTTGAATCATTTAAGAAATGGATGTTAGTTGATTTTAACCAACTCGATGGCAGCTAATAAAAACAACAACAACTTATAATTCTGTTTTTGAATGTCTTTCTCTCACACTTGAGTTGTCTGTAGTGTGCTGCTATGCTCCTTATTTTGTTAATTTTTTAAAGAGATTTTATATAAGATTTGATCTCAATGCTTTTTTTCTTCTAAAAATGATTTATTTTGTTGCTGTTTTTGAGATAATACAAAGCAAAACCTGCACCAACTCAACAGTTTCTACATGTACAATCGAGTGACGCCCATTACATTTCTCAAGTTGTACAAGCATTCTCTCCTTCCTTATTTAAGCTGTTCCTCCCTCATTAACGTAAACTCACTGCCCGCTAAGTCTGTTTGAGTTGCTGTTACCAATTTGATCCCATGTGAGTAGTTCTTAAAAGAATATAATGCTCAAGGAGATCTTTTTTTTAACTAATTAAGCTAAACTATTGCTCAGCTTTCTGAGGAGTTTAGGAGATATATTTGGCATAAGACAAAGATTATTTCAGGGCAATAGTTTCAAGGGTTCATTCACCTTCAAGCTCTAATTTTTCTTTTTTTAAGTGGGTAGTTTTAAGAATTTATAGGGACTAAACTTTCTAGCCCTCCACTTATCTGTCAATTTATCATAGTATGTTGGCTTGTGTGTTGTGATACTGCATGACACCTGTATTTTAAATACCAGCCATACATCCATAGTTGACAGTTTTCAGTTGAATTACAGACTAAGACAGGAAGACTTGGCAGAAAGAGCACCAGACTATTTTTGATTGTTTAGCCACTAGAAACATTATGAATAGCCGTGGAACACGGTCAGAGAGCACCCAATATTGAATATTGAAACATGTTGAATAGCACCAGAATATTGTCAGATTTAGTGCTAGAAGATGAGCCCCTCATGTTGGAAGACACTCAAAATATGACTGGAAATGAGCTGCCTCCTCAGTAGAGTTGACTGTGATGATGCAAATGAAGTAAAGCCCTCAGGACTTTCATGTGCTGAAGGGGCACAACTCAAAATGAGGAGAAACAGCTGTAAACATCCAACAATAATCAGAACATGGAATGTCCACCGTATGAATCCAGAAAAATTGGACATTGTCAAAAATGAAATGGAATGCATGAACATTGATATCTTAGACATTAGTGAGCTGAAATGGACTGGTATAGGCCATTTTAAATCTGACAATCACATAGTTTCCTATACTGGAAAAGATCAATTCAAGAGGAATGATGTTGCATTCATCTTCTAAAAGACCATTTCAAGATCTATCTTTAATTATAGATTAAATGCTGCCTGTGACAGGATAATATCCCTACTCCTACAAGGAAGAAAATTAATACCATTATTATTCAAATTTATGTACCAGTCAGTGATGATGAAATTGAAGAATTCCACCAACTTCTTTATTCTGAAATTGATCAAATATGCAATCAAGGTATATTGATAATTGCTGGTGG
>NW_006412318.1:7648-8787 GCF_000296735.1 Chrysochloris asiatica
TTCAACTGCTAATCTTATGATCATCAGTCCAGTGCTTATCCTACAGGACTGCCAGGGCTCCTTGTGATACATACAATGTATATATCAGTCGAAAAGAGAAATGAAGTTCTGATACATTCTTCTTCATAGATGAACCTCCAAAACATTGTGATAAGCAAAGTAAGTCATACAGAGATGAAAAAATATCTATGATTCTACTTATGTGAAATGTATAGAATAAATAAATGCATAGATAACAAAGTTTATTACTAGTTACAGGGACTGGAGGAATGGAGAATAGGAAATTATTTTCTAAAGGGTACAGAAATTTTGTTTGAGGTTATAAAAACATTTGGGACATTATAGTGGTGAAGACTGAACAACATGATAAATGTAATTAGTATCATGGAATTATACACTTAAAATGGCATTGTTTGTTATAAATATATTTTTCGCCACAACAAAATTACTATTTTTTAAGCAGCTTAGAATACTACTAAAATAAGAATAGGTCATTGATCATTAGTTTGTCAGAATGTAGCTCACTATTAATCTTGGTAAGGTCATTTCAGTGGAGGAGTGACTCAGAAGCTTGGAAGTGCTGAAGAATAAGGGGAGGTGTGGCATTGAATTAAACAAGCTGTGACAAAGAGTAGTCAAGGTCATTGACAGAATCACTCAGAGGGATTCAAATTCTGTGCTGACATTTTCCTACATAGTGACAGAGCCATAAATGGATGTGTTGGTGTTTCTGTTTTGTTTTTTCCTTTTTCATTAACTTATAGAGAAAGTTCTTGTGAAATTACTAATTCATCTAACAACTGAACTTAAAGTTGCTAAATAGAAGTAACTTGTTTGAAAGAAATAACTGTTACATTCAATCGCAAAATGAGAATTAAAATATCACTAATTCCTATCACAAAACAAAATATTATACTATCATATCGTGGACATGCGCCATCTGAAACCCTGTCTAATCACTATCTGGGGATTCCTCTCATATAACTACTTGCCAGTGATACACTGTGCTAGGTTTTTGCTAAATTTAAACAAGTGAAAATAATTTCCAATTAAAATCAGCACTAGTGCATTTTCAATTAGTTTAATTTTGATAGCTTCATCTGAATTATGATGTTGGCAGAGAATATTAAATAGGCCAT
>NW_006412319.1:0-1316 GCF_000296735.1 Chrysochloris asiatica
GCAGCGGTGGTGAGGTTGGCCCAGGATCGAGCATTGTTTCGTTCTGCTGTGCATGGGGTCGCTATGAGTCGGTTCCGACTCGATGGCACCTGACAACAAACAACAACAATGCTACCAGAGCTCAGGAAAACCTCCAGATGTCTATATTCCTGCAATAATCAGTCATTGTTGTTATTAAGTGCCATTATGTTGATTGCTACTCATAGTTACCTTGTATGGGGTTTCCAGGGAGTGGCTAGTGAGTTTTAGCCGCTGATTAGCAGTCAAGTGATTATCCTATAGCGTCACACACCAGGAATCAATCATTGTTAGTGTTAAGTACCCTCGAGTCTTTCCAACTCATAGCGACCCTATGTTGGAAGAAGTGCAGCCAGAATGCTCTGTAGAAGTCAAGATGGCCAGACTTTGTCTCTCATACTTTGGACATATTATCAGAAGGGGCATCATGCTTGGTAAAGTGGAGGGTCCACAAAAAAGAGGAAGACACCCAATGAGATGGATTGGCGTAGTGGCAGCAGCAATGGGCTCAAGCATAGCAATGATTGTGAGATTGATGCAGGACCTGGCAGTGTTTTGTTCTCTTGTGCATAAGGTTGCTATGAGTTGATACTAACTTGATGGCACCTAACAACAACAACAACAACAGGGCTTCCCTAGAGCAGCTAGTGTGTTTGAACTGCTGACCTTGAGGTTCAAACTGAACTCGTGGTCCAGTGGTTATCCTACAATGGCACATCATTGGATGTGACCAGATCAAATTATTATTATTTTTTAAATTAAAGTTTAAATTTTTCTGGTGTTATCTTCTTATCTGCAAATTTAGAAAAGGTTTCTTATTTGAGGGTAAGTAAAAAGTATTGCTACAAAATTATAGAAACTTTTTTTTTACATATTATATGATTTCATTTATATGAAATGTCCAGAATAGATAAATCTAATATGACAGATTATATGATGAAGAATGCAGTATCAGGATTGGAGGTAAATTCATTAACAACCTGTGATATGCAGATGATAAAACCTTGCTTGCTGAAAATGAAGAGGAATTAAAATACTGATGAAGATCAAGGACCACAAACTTTGGTATGGATTGCATCTCAATGTAAAGAAAACAAAAATCCTCACAACTGCACCAATAAGTTGTCAAAGACTTCGTTTTGCTCAGCATCAACACCCATGGAAGCAGCAGTTAAGAAATCAAATGACGTATTTCATTAGGCAAATGTGCTGCACAAGACCTTTTTTTTTTTTTTTTCTTAAATGATTTATTGTGAATTATGTGATAGTATACATGGGAGAACATTAGTTTTACATTC
>NW_006412319.1:3579-8562 GCF_000296735.1 Chrysochloris asiatica
TATTGCATTAGGGAAATCTGCTGCACAAGACCTTTTTCAAGTGTTGAAGGAGTTGCAATAGGAGGTCCTAAACAGAATGGGAGAAAAAAGTGGGACAAAACTTACAATAATAACGACCAGGCTTATTGGTCTGATAGAGATTGGTGGAACCCCCACAATTATGAACTGTAGACACCCTTCAGGCCTGGGACAACTTTCAGCCAAACAATAGACAGGCCTATAAGGTGAACAATAATACTAAGGAGGTTCACACTCCTTAGAACACTCAACCAAATGAAATCCAAAAGACAGCATTTGCCTAAGGATAAAACCCAGAAAGCAGGAAGGGCTAGGAAAGAAGAATGAATGGGTAAATTCAAGGAGGAAGTGGGAAGAATGCCGTTATTGTGGGGATTATAATCAATGTCACAATACAAATTTGTATGAATTGTTGAATGGAAAACCAATTTACTCTGTAAATTTTAACCAAATCATAATAAAAATTAAAACAAATAAACAAAAAAAATCCCATTGCCATTGAATTGATACCCATCTCATAGTGATCCTCTATGTTGTTGTTGTTGTTAAGTGCTGTCGAGTTGGTTCCGACCCATAGCGACCCTGTATAGGGTTTCCGAGGAGTGACGACCTTGTGGTTCAAATGGCTTTGCAGTCTGGCACATTAACCCACAGCACCACACCAGGACTCCTGATCCTCTATAGGGATTTCTATAAATCTTTGTTGTTGTTGTTAGGTGCCATCGAGTCGGTACGACTCGTGGCGACCCTATGTATAAATCTTTACTGGTGCAGAAAGTCTCATCTTTCTCCCACCGAGTCACTGGTGGGTTTGAATTGCCAAGTGTGTGGTTAGTAGTCCAGTGTGTATCCTACAACACCACCAATGGTTCTTGCAACATACACTCCTAGATTTATCACCGATGTAACTACAGAATACCAAGGACAAAGAGGAAAACTCAAAAGTAAGCACAAAGAATAAAAACAGGATTACTAAAAAAATGAAAATCATTTGGATTGACATTAGATTTTTCAAAAGCAAATATAAAACAAGAAGTAGTGTATTATACCTTTACAGTGGGAAACAAAATAATTATCAACCTAGAATTGTATATCCAGATTAATTACCTTCCAAGTGTGAGGGGAAAATAAAGATATTTCTAGACAGAAAAAACAGCATTTGCCACAATACATTCTTGTTGAAGAAACTTCTAAAGGGCCAACTTCAGGAAGGTCTGACATACAAGAATAAATTATTTTAAAAGCAACCTGGTAAAAACTGAGATGGGTAAAATCTAAGCAAATATTGACCCTATCAAAAATTAAGAATAATGTTTAATTTGGGTCATAAAAATCAAGATGTTGTGCTTGTTAAGTTTTGTTGAGTTGGTTCCGATTCACAGCGACCCTGTATAGGGTTTTTGAGGAGCAACTGGTGGGTTTGAACTGATGATCTTTGGTTAGCAGTCCCATGCTTATCCTACAGAGCCACACCAGGACTTCAAATATCAAGGCAGGGCAAAACAAATTATAAATCAATAACATACAGGGCAGGAGATGACTGATTAGACTTAGAATATTCTAAATTCTTTTTTTCCCCCCCCGCAAGTAAAAAAGACATATTGACTAAAATTAAGAGTTTATGCATGTATGTTGGAATCCCTGGGTGGCACACATGGTTAAGCACTCAGGTATTAGATGAAAGATTGGTGGTTTGAACCTGCCCACAAATGCCGAGGAAAACAGACCTGGACATCTGATTCCAAAAAATGGCAGCCTTGAAAACACTATGGAACAGTTCTAGTCTGCACACATGGGATCACCATGGGTCAGAATCCATTCAACACTGGACTGCTAACCACAAGATTGGCAGTTCAAGCCCACCAGTTGCTCATTTGGAGAAAGATGGGGCTTTCTGCTCACATAAAGATTACATTCTCAGAAACCATTTATAGGGTGATTGTGAGTTGGGATCGACTTGATGACAGTGAATTTTTGTTTTTTGGTATTGTTGTTGCTCCAATTTATAGTAATACAAAAGAACATAATGCTAACTGGTCCTGTGGCATCCTCACAACTGTTGTTATGCGTGAGCCCGTTGCTTCTGCCACTATGCCAATCTATCTCATAGGGGTCTTCCTCTTTAACCCTGACCTGCCACTTTACCAAGCATGATGTCCTTCTCCAGGGACTGGTCCCTCCTGATAACATGCCTGGAGTATGAGAGACAAAGTCTCCCTATTCTGGCTTCCATGGAACATTCTGGCTGTACTTCATCCAGCACAGATTTATTTTTGTTCTTCTGGCAATCTATGGTACTTTCAATATTCTTCTCTAACACCATACCACAAATGCATCAATTCTTCTTCATTTCTCCTTATTCATTGTCCAACTTTCACATGCATATGAGGCTATTGAAAATACCGTGTCTTGGGTCAGGTGCACTTCAATCCTCAAGTTGACATCTTTGCTCTTGAACACTTTAAAGAGGTATTGTGCAGCAGATTTACTCAATGCATCGAGACATTATTTGATGTCTTGACTGCTGCTTCCATGAGAGTTGATAGTGGATCCAAGCAACATGAAGTCTTTGACAATTTAAAACTTTTCTCCATTAATCTTGATGTTATTTATTGGTCCAGTGGGGAGGAATTTTGTTATCTTTACATTGAGGTGCAATCCATACTGAGGGCTGTAGTCTTTGATCACACTATTTTAAGTCCTCTTCACTTTCAAAAAGCAAGGTTGTATTATCTGCATATCTCAGGTTGTTAATGAGTGTTCCTCCAGTCCTGACACCATGTTCTTCTTTATATAATTCAATTTCTCGGGTTATTTGCTCAGCATACAGAATGAATAAATATGGTGAAAGAATACAACCCTGGTGCACACCTTTCCTGATTTTAAACCATTCTCTGTCCCCTTGTTCTGTTTGGTTTATGTACAGGTTACTCATGAGCAAAATTAAGTACTCTGAAATACCCATTCTTTGCAATGCTATCTATAGCTTGTCATAATCTACTCAGTCAAAAGTCTTTGTATAGTTAATAAAGCACAAGCACACATTTTTCTGGTATTCTCTGCTTTCAGCAAAGATCCATCTCATGTCAGCAATGATATTCCTCAGTCCATATTCTTGTCTCAAACTGACTTGAACTTCCAGAAGTTCACTGTCAATGTACTGTTGCAATCATTTTTTAATTATCTTTAGCAAAATTTTACTTGCATGTGATATTAATGATATTATATGATGATTTCCACCTTACAGTGGGTCATGTCTCTTTGGAATGGGCACAAATATGGATCTCTTCCAATTAGTTGGTCAGGTAGCTGTCTTCCAAATTTCTTTCTGGCATAGATGAATGCCTCCAGTGCTGCATCAGTTTGTTGAGATTTCAACTTGTATTCCATTAATTCTGGGAGCCTTGTTCCTTGCCAATGCATTCAGTGCACCCTGGACTTCTTCCTTCAGTACCATTGGCTCTTGATTGTATCCTACCCCTTGAAATGGTTGAACATTGACCATTTCTTTTTGGTATAGTGACTTTGTGTTTTACTTCCATCTTCTTTTGATGCTTTCTTCATCATTCAAAATTTGTCCATAGAATCCTTCAGTATTTCAAGTTGAAGCTTGGATTTTCTCTTCAGTTCTTTCAGCTTGAGAAATGCTGAACATTTTCTTTCCTTTTGATTATGTTATGCCAGGTCTTCACACATTTCATTATAATAGTTTACTTTGCCTTCTCAAGCTGCTCTTTTTTGAAATTTTCTGTTCATCTCTTTTACCTTCTCATTTCTTCTGTTTGATTTAGCATCTTACTATGCTGGAGAGCAAGTTTCAGAGTGTGTTTTGACATCCATTTTGGGTTTTTCTTTCTTCCTTGTCTTCTTAATGACTTTTTGCTTTTTACCTGTATAATGTTCTTAATGTCATCTCAAAACTCTTCTGGTCTTTGGCCATTACTGTCTAATGCATCAAATCTATATTTGAGATAATTACTAAATTCAGGCAAAATATGTTCAAGGTCCTATTTTGGCTTTTGTGGACTTTAAATTTTTTCTCTAGCTTCAGCTTGAACTTGCATACAAACAAGTTACACAGTCTGTTCCTGGCCTGTTTTGGTTAGTGATACAGAGTTTTTCCACCATCTCTTTCCACAGATATAGTTAATTTGATTTCTGTGTATTCCATCTGGTGAGGTCCATGTATATAGTTGTATTTTATGTTGTTTAAAAAACATATTTGTAATAAATAAGTTATTGATCTTGCAATTCTGTCATGCAATATCCAGCATTGTTACTATCACAAAGGCCGTATTTTGTAACTACTTATTGTTCTTCTTTGTATCTAAACTTTGCATTCCAATCACCAGTAATTATCAGTATGTCTTGATTGCATGTTTGACAAATTTCAGGCTGAAGAAGGTGATAGAATTCTTTAATTTCATCATCACTGGCTTTAGTGGTTGGTGCATAAATTTGAATAATAGTCATATTAACTGGTCTTCATTGTTGTTAAGTGCCTTGGAGTCAGTTCCCCCTCATAGTAACCCTTTGTAGGGTTTCCAAGAAGCAGTTTGTGGATTTGAACCACTGAAGTCCAGTGTTTACCCTACAATTACTTGTAGGCATATGGATATTATCGTATAACAGACAGCACTATACTTCCAGATAGGTCTTGAAATGTTATTTTAATGATGAATGCTACACCATTCCTCTTGAATTTCTCATTTCCAGCATAGTAAACAATGATTGTCATATTCAAAATGGCTAATATCAGTTCATTTCATCTCACTAATGCCTAGGATATCAATATTTGTGTGTTACATTTCATTTTTAACTTGGAGCCGCAGCGAGACGTGTAGTGTGGAGCTCCAACAACAATACGGAATATTGGGCCACAAGGCTGTTTAACTGCAAGTTGCGGAAAGCCTCATCTCTCTCACGTAGAGGGCCTGGAGGATTTGAGCTGCTGACCACGAGGTT
>NW_006412320.1:0-1373 GCF_000296735.1 Chrysochloris asiatica
GAGGCTTAGCTCGCCGCTTCATTGCTGCTTTTACCCCATTTCTCCCCAACGGTGATGCGTGTGTTTACCAATACAAGCGTGCATTTCCACCGAGTCTCAGTTTTGTGGGGGAGGAAAGCCATGGTATTTTCAATAACATCATTGTTGTTAAGTGCTGTGGAATTGGTTCCAACCCTGTATAGGGTTTCCAAGGAGTAACTGGTGAACTTGAACCGCTGACCTTGCAGTTCAAATGACATTGCAGTCCAGTGCATTAACCCACTGCACCACACTCCATTAACCTCATATGCATGTGAAAGTTGGACAGTGAATAAGGAAGACTGTAGAAGAATTGATGCATTTGAATTATGGTGTTGGAGGAGAATATTTTAAAAAATCATGGACTGACAAAAGAACAAACAAATCTGTGTGGAAGAAGTACAGCCAGAATGTGCCTTGGAAACCAGCATGCCCAGACTTCATCTCTCATACTTCAGGCATATTGTCAGGAGGGACCAGTCCCTGGATAAGGATATCATATTTGGCAAAGTGGAGAGTTGGAGAAAAAGAGGAAGACCCCCAGTGAGATTGATTCACACAGTGGCAGCATCAATGGGCTCAAACATAGCAATGACTACAAGGTTGGCACAGGACCAGGCAGTGTTTAGTTCTGTTGTGCATAGGGTTGTTATGAGTCGGTACTAACTTGATGGCTGCTAAAAACAACAACATGTCTTAGTCTCCTTAGAATGCTTTCAACAAAGAGATCCAATCATAACAGTGGCTTACAAATGGATCTGCTGAGCCAGTTAAATTCAAGGCACAGAGATCAGCTCAGAAAGTTATGGTTACTATTTTAAGGGATTCTTGAGAGTTCATCGTGGTAGATTATCTCAAAGGACATAAGACAATCACAGGGTCTTATTATAGCAATCTAAGAAAATTGAAAAATGCATTGGTGTGAAAAAGGCCAGGAAAGTTACCCTGAGAAATGTTTTCTCCATCAGGACAATGCACCTGCTCATTCTTCAAATTTAGCATGAGACTTGCGAATTTCATTAGGAAACCATACCCCATCCTTCCTACAGCCCTGATCTTGCCACTTTAGACTTCTCTTTGTTCACCAAACTCAAAAAACATTGAAAATAAACACAATTTGGATCTTTTGGGAATGCCAATTTTTTTTTTTTTTTTTTTTTTTGGTATCTGTTCATTGGTATCTGTTCACATCATTCTGATGTGTTGTAAACTGAAAAGTGCAAAATGGTTGTTGTTGTTGTCAGGTGCCATCGAGTCAGAACCTACTCATAGCGACCCCATGCACAGCAGAATGAAACAATGTCCGATCCTGGGCCAACCTCACTACCGCTGCCACACTTGACGCCATCAATGAT
>NW_006412320.1:1900-5341 GCF_000296735.1 Chrysochloris asiatica
TCTTTGATCTTCATCAGCAAAATGGTTAGAGGGATGGAAACACAACCTTCAGAAGGTATAGTCTTCGATGAAGGATATATCAAGAAACAGTAGCTTTGCATTTTGATTTTTTTGTTTGATAAAGGTTACTATGGTTTTCTAGCAATACTTTTTCACTCACCCTTGCATATTGTTGTTGCTAAGTGCCATCAAGTTGGTTTGGACTCATAGTGACCCTGTATAGGATTTTAGAAATCCAGTGCTTATCATACAGAGCCAGTATGTTCCTAAAGATTACTATTATTATTAAGTGCTGTAGAGTCAGTAATAACTGTTAGAACCCCTGGAAAGGGTTTCAAAGAAGCAGCCGGTGGGTTTGAACTGTCAACCTTGTGATTAGCAGTCCAATGCTATTCCTACAGTTCCATACCAGGACTCCCAATTATAGCCTTGGAAACCCTATGGGGCAGTTATTGTCTCTCCTGCAGGGGTGGTATCAGTTAGAATCAACTTAAAAGCAATGGATTTGGGTTATATATATATATATATTAATGTGTTTTCAACTTTTTCTCATATGGATGAGATGAGAAAAACTTAGAAATTTTTAAGCATCTCAGAACTAAGATTTATTTTCATTTATAAAGAGTCATGTATTGCTTTAAAACTGAAATTAGTTTCCATATGAAGTGTCTGTTTTTTCTTTCTGTCTTATACAAACAAAAAATGCTCATTAGAAAAATATGGTAAAGATCCTACCATTAAAGGACATTAAAACTTCTATAAAAGTGACATACTATACTCTAAAAATAGCAAGAAAGTTTTCATAGAACACAGAAGGCAAAAAGTACAGAAAAGAGAACTTATGTATAACAAATTGTTGTCGCTGCTATTATGTGATGTGGAATTGGTTCTGACTCATAGCAACCCTGTATAGTGTTTCCGAGGAGAGGCTGGTGAGTTTGAACCACTGACCTTGAGGTTCAAACCAACCTTGCAGTCAAGGACGTAAAATTGTGTATACTGAAGAAGATACATGGAGGGAAAGTGGGGAAGTGTTTATAAGCAATAGGAAAATACTAATTAATAGGGTTGAAAATGATTTTACCCTCTAACAGTTAAAATATAAACTCAATACCTCATGGATACCAGGGTCATAGATAGTCATATACATACTAAAGAAAGAGAATGGCTCCTATCCTAAGCAAAACTAGAAGAATGGTCCATGAGCAAGGGCTGGTCAGACAAGAAAACTTAGGAAGAAGAGAATGACAGAGAGTTTGGCAACACATTGTCCAAAGGAGAGTGTATGGGCTATAAGATACTTCAACCCCTTTAGTAGATATGTATTTATTCCAGAAATGGGCACATTGGTCCTTCAGAACTAGTTGCAATTACACATTAATTTCATCCCACTAATAGCAAAACTCCCTGCTTGCTCTTCAAGCTACCCTCCTATTTGGTACAGATTCCTCTGGAGACAGAACACTTTGATCATGTCAATTCCATCCACTATGGGAGCTGGACTTATTGCTGTAAATTAATTATTTGGCATTCTGGATCACTGCAATATAATTTATTGAAATGTTTTCTTGACCCAGTTTTGAGATCCTGGCTGGAGGCTTGTGCATTCCCATTCTTTAACAACTAATTGAGTCCATTCTTCAATCACTCTCCTTATCTTATTCTTCACACCAAGGGACAGTCCCTATGACTCCAGAGCCTACAGAATTTTTCAAAATGCCCAATCCCCAGAAAGCCAACCCTAGCTAATCTCACCTTGCTAGCCATACAGAAATCCTCTCCTGCAACTCAAGCTTGATATTACCTTGTTTCACTGAGTGCAGCCCCTGTGTGGTCGTGTGTCATGTCATGCTGCACATTCCTGTCTCTGGAAATGATGAGTATAATAAACCTAGTTACTGTTCATGACTCAATTTGTTAGAGCAATTGTTTCTGGTGAGTTTAGTCAATATGAGCACATTTGTGGACAAATAAGTTTCACAGGCTACATTGTGGATTCACAAAAATCAAACTTGGAAAAATCCTTTTACTCACACTTTAAGGAAAAGAGAGACACATAAGTAATAACTTAAGAGTAATTTCTATATTAAACCAAAAAAATAGTTACCATAGAGTTGGTTCTAATTCATGGTGATCCCATGTGAGTCAGAACAAAACTGCTTCATAATGTTTTCAATGACTGATTTTTCAGAAGCAAAGTCCCAGGATTTTCTTTCAGGGTCTCTGGGTGGTTGTGAACAGCCAACCTTTTAGTTAGCATCTGAGTGCTTAACTGTTTGCACTATCCATGGGCTGAACTTGCTATATGTCTGTATGAAGAGCTTGTATAAGTGATAGAATAATGTGTGTCATTGATAGAAGAAATGTGGTGCTAACAGGAGAGAATGATTTTGATGTTAAGTTAAAAAAAAAATTGGTTGTCAAGTATTACTTGGTATATTTGGGCTAAATGCAATTCTTGTAGGTAGAACATTCCATCTCAGATATACATACTCCTATAGTCCAAACCACCACTCCTCTGTCAGTTTATCACACTGTGGTGGCTTGTGACTTACTGTGATTCAGGAAGCTATGCCACCGGTATTTTAAATACCAGCAGGGTCACCCATGGTAGACAGGTTTCAGATGAGCTTCCAGACAAAGACAGACTAGGAAAAAGGAGTGACAAACTACTTTCAAATATTTAGTCACTGAAAACCTCATGAATAGCAGAGAAACACTGTCAGATGTAGTGATGGAAAATGAGCCCCTCAGGTTGGAAGGCACTCAAAATGCGACTGGGGAAGAGCTGCCTCCTCAAGGTAGAGTTGGCCATGATGACACAAATGGAGTAAAGCCCATGGGAGTAAAGCCTGTGGGACCTTCATTTGTTGATGGGGCACAACTCAAAATGAAGAGAAACAGCTGTAAACATCCACTAATAATCAGAACATGAAACGTATGAAGCATGAATCTAGGAAAATTAGAAAATGTCAAAAATGAATTGGAATGCATAAACATCAACATCTTAGGCATTAGTGAGCTGAAATGGACTGGTATTGGCCATTTTTAATGTGTGATTTTCACTATTTTCAAATAGTGAAAAAAGCCTTACCATGTGGTAGATAGAGTGAGTGACTTAATTTGTGAGGATATCTAGCTATCACAATTGACTGTGTTGCTTTCTAATCTTAAGAACTGTGTGTGAGTATGTGTAGGTGTAAAATGGGCATCAATCTAAGATTAAATCTTTAATAAAAGGACTCCTGAGAACAAACAAGATGGCTGATCGGGTGGATGTGTAGCAAAGAGCTCCGCCAACAACAACACAGAATATCCGACAGCAGGCTCAGGGGATGGTCCCAGAACTCTGAACCACATATAAAGGAATATTTAGAAGGTTGAAAGGCTCACAGCTGGGGGAATTTGTGGCAGAAGCAAGAAATCTATTGCTTTCTAGTC
>NW_006412320.1:7690-8849 GCF_000296735.1 Chrysochloris asiatica
AAGTGACTGGCTTACAAGATTTCAAGAGGGAGCTTAGTTTAAGAGTGTAGGGGGGAAAGAAAGAGTCCCCACTGAATAGCTATCATCTTGTCTAGATGGGTCTGGTGAAAGGAGATGGGGGTAAGATTCATAAGATTCAATAGTGAATAACTGTTAGCATGACTAATCGTGACTGTCACAATTGTAAAGTTAGAAGTTTTGTAACAGAAAAGGGGAGTGGTTAATCTTACAGTCCAGAAACAGAGGACCCTAGAACCATCAAGAGAGGAACACATAAATAGAATGTGGGACCTTATACAGAGAAGCAGCAGCACCAGCGATGGAGTCAGAGATGGGGGCATGGAGACGGGGAGCGGCTGAGGACTCTAGATTTATCAACTAACAAGAGAAGGACTAAGAACTGGTGGCCAGGAGCAGACTTGCAGAATGTGCCCTTTGGAGATGTAATTTATTATATATGCCTGAGTGGGTTTTTTTGTTTGTGTGTTTTTTTAAAAAAAGCTGAAGTGGATAGAGAGAAATACTTTTAACTGATAGTATATGGAGGGGATTGTAATCAATGTAATGAAACAAGTTATTTGAATTGTTGATTGTGAAACTGATGATATGCCCTGTGAACTTTCACTCAATCCACAATAAAAACCTTAAATTTAAAAAAAAAAAAAAAAACCTCCTGGTGTGACACTGTAGGGACAGCACTGGACTGCAAACCACATGGTTGGCAATTCAAACCTATCAGCTGCTCCTTGGAAATCCTATACAGGGTGGCTGTGAGTCAGAATCAACTCAATGGCACTTACCAACAACAACAAATTGTAAAAAAGGCAGTATTTATTAATGTGAGAATGTCTCTACAAAATGGAAAAATGATTCTAGAGTAAGCCAGGAGGCTATATAATCATGAAAGCATGTTCACTAATTTGGGCATAAGTGACTTAAAGAGGAATACCAAGAGCTTTTTGATGCAGAAAGCAACAAAAGAAGATGGAATGAATATACAGAGTCACTGTGCCAAAGACAAATGGTGGATGCTCAACCATTTCAAGAGATAGCATATGATAGGACCACTAAGAAAAATAACCCATACTAAAAGGGGGGAGGATTCTTTGCTGGTTACCGGGATTTGGGGGGTGGGGTGAGGGGAGAGAGGGGAAGGTGG
>NW_006412321.1:0-1248 GCF_000296735.1 Chrysochloris asiatica
ACTGTCAAAATGAACATTGCAAATGAACATTCTTGAAGCACAATGAATGCTGTATGTGACAGGGCAACATCCATACATCTGCAAAAAAGCCCAGTTAATACCATTAGTATTTCAAATATATACACCAACCATTAAAGCCAGGGATGATGAAATTGAAGAATTCTACCAACTACTTCAGTCTGAAATTGATAAAAATGCAATCAAGATGCACTGATAAAGGACTTCTGGCAAGATTTAGGCAGATGTGCTACATGGACCTGCCACAACCAAGAGAGGAGAAACCAAATAAAACAGACACTGATGAAAATCCTGACCCTCTACTTCAGAGGAAAAGTTAGGCCAGTGGATTGAGTGCTTGCTGGGAGGAGAAGTGGGCCAGGGATAGTGAATGAGGGAGACTGACTGGTGAACAACTGGCCAGATGTGACACAATCATTTTGAGCTTTTGTAAGCAGCTTTGGTGACAGCAGGTGTTCTGGCAGAGCAAATTCATACAGGAGACAGGAAAGGTGTGATTTCTTCTCCCTGCCCCCCTCACCTCTTCTGGTCACCCTCATGGACCCTACTCTCCAAGAGTTTGGAGCTAAATGGTTGTGAGTCACGCCTGTGTGAGGTAGGGGCCGACCTGGATCTGGCAGGCTTGAATCCACACCTGCAGAACCCACAGAACCACCAAATCAACATTCGTCTAGCAGAAACCTTCATTACCAGCCGCCTTGTCCCCAGTGGCCCTGTGGTCCTTAAAGACACTGAAACCAGCTCCATCGAAGGCCTCCACACATTACTGGATTGATTGTCCTGAACATAAATGACATGTAGGCCTACAGGACCGCTATCTAGGGCCAGGAACTCTGCTTTCACATCCCTCCTGCACCCACCTGGGGAGTTACTTAACTGGCAGAAGTCTTTCAGAATTTTCTCCTCTCTAGGTCCAACAGCTGCACTGATTTTTTGTTTTTGTTTTCCCCCTTTGTTGTATCAGTTGTTTATTTCTTCACTTTTTAGTCACCTTGAATTTTACATTTTCTATGTCCACTTTTTTTGTGTGTGAATTGAGTGATAGCTTACATGGGAGAACATTGGTTTTACACTCATCCTATATTGTGTTTCGTTTCATTGCAATGATTACAATTCTCTTTGTGCATCATCATTCAACAGTATTTGATTCTATTCCCTCTGTGTTTTTGTTTTGTTTTGTTTTGTTTATTTGGATGTACACAAAGACACTCAAGAATATATAATCATTTA
>NW_006412321.1:2543-6292 GCF_000296735.1 Chrysochloris asiatica
ACTGCTGCTTCCATGAGTATTGATAGTTGATCCAAGAAGAATGAAGTGCTTGACAATTTCAATCTTTTCTCCGTTGATAAGGATATTGTTTTTGGTCCAGTTGTGAGGATTTCTGTTTTCTTTACATTGAGATGCAATCTATACTGAAGGCTGTGGTCTTTGATCTTCATCAGTAAATATTTTAAGTCCTCTTCACTCTCAGCAAGCAAGGTTGTATCATCTGCATACCGCAAGTTGTTAATCCTCGGGATTAGATTCAGGTTAATATTTTTTTGGCAAGAAGATGATAGAAGTGATGTTGTATACTTCCCACTGCCTCACATCTGGAGGAGAAAAATAACACTTTGTTCTTACTGAATAAGCTAAAGGAGCTCTAGTAGCTTAGTGCTTATGAGTCTGCCTGCTAATCTCAAGGCCAGCAGTTCTAAACTACCAGCTTTTCTGCAGGAGAAAGACAAGGCTTTCTGCTCCTGTAAAGATTTATACCCTTTGAAAACCCTATGTAGGGTTACTATAGGTTGGAACTGACTCCATGGCACACTACCACCACCACCAAGATTGTTAAGACGGTGTTTGACGGATATCTCCATTGTAAAAAGTACGCTTTACCATTGTAATTGCAGAATAATCTTTGTGATATGTTCATATTCTTTAATAGTTCCTTAATAGCCTTGCACTCTATAGGTTTAGCATCCATTGATTATCCTTGTCTAATTCAATCTTATATTGGTGATTGTACAACAGGGGTTTCCTAAATGTACTATTCCTTCTGCATGTATTAGCTGACTTTATTCTGTAAAGTGATGTCCATTTCATGATAAGCATCCAAGGAGGTTTTGAATGTCCAAAGAATAGGATCTCTTCTGGCTCAACTCTCTTTGGGTACTATTTTCACCAGGACAATGTTTTAAATGCCAGTGCCTAGAATTGAAAGTATTTTTCTCCCATAGCCATACCAATATATGTCACAAATATAATAAACATAATAAATACATTTCCATGTCAACCACTTCTCCTGGGGAGCAACAAATTGATATAACCAAAACATAACATGTGTCCTTTTTCTAATGAGGATAATAGAGACGCTCATAGGATTTTCTGTATATATTTTTTTCTTTTCAGTTTTGTAACTTTAATGTATGTTGACCATGTAGCTCATATGTGCCATAGCATCTAATGGTAGGGAGGATGGGTAGTAACAAAACATAAGGGAAATACTTATTTCTTTCCCATTGTGTCATCAGACTGCCTTTTGGTATTCACTTCTATCTTGTTGGGACTATCAGTAGATCAGAATAGAATTCACTGCAAGATTTAGCAACTGGGCACTGTCCTATGGAGACTTTGCTTGCATAGATATCCGAGCCTCTAGCACTCTCAAGCTTCTCCTCCAAAGCCTTATACAAGGTTTCTATGAGTCAGAATCAAGTTGAAGGCACTTAACAACAACAACAATAACAGCACTGTCAAGGAGTCATTGGATGGTACAAAGAGTTAATATGCTAGACTGCTAAACAAAATGTTTTCCCTATTTTCCTTTTTGGAATAAGGAAGACCATAGAAGAATTGATGCTTTTGAGTTGTGGTGTTGGAGGAGAATATTGAAAATGTCATGGGCTGCCAAAAGAGCCAATAGATCTGTGTTGGAAGAAGTGCAGCCAGAGTGCTCCTTGGAGGCCAGGATGGCCAAATTTCGTCTCTCATACTTAGGACATATTGTCAGGAAGGACCAGTCACTGAAGAAGGATATCATGTTTGGTAAGGTGGAGGGTCAGAGAAAAAGAGGAAGACCCCCAGCGAGATGGATTGGCCAAGTGGCAGCATCGATGGACTCAAGTATGGCAACAGTAGTGAGGTTGGCCCAGGATGGGGCACTGTTTCATTCTGCTGTGCATAAAGTCATTATGGGTCGGTACCAACTGGATGGCACCTAACAACAACAACAACAACCAAAACGTTGGGGGCTCAAATTTGCCCAAAGGAAATCTCAGAAAAAAAATCCGGCAATCTACTTCTGAAAAATCCGCTTTTGAAACTTTACAGAGCACAGTTCCTTTCTGGCACCCATGACGTCTCCATAAGTTGGACTTGACTCAACCACAACTGGAACTGGTCTTAGTAGGACTGTCAAGCAAGTTAATGATGATTTTAAAGGTTTTTTTTTTTTTTTTTTAATTCTCCCCTTTATTTTCTCTCTAAATTTTTCTCTTCTATAGCTCCGTTTTCCTGTACCTCTTTTTTCTTTTTAGTTATTATGTGATTTTTTTTCTGCTTGATGCCTGTTATTATTTTTTATCTTTTCATTGTTAGTTGCCTGCTTGTTTATTCTGTTTTGTTTTCTTGTGTGTATATGGGGGTGGGAGACCCTCCTCTTTTCCACTCAACAGGAGACAGCAACAATGCCCATAGAGCTCAGATGGAACTGTACCCTCTGTAGCTACACCCAGTGGGCAGGAGGCAATACCAGATTTTATACCACCTGATCAACAATAGACAGCAGCCAACACTAAAGAAACCCACCCTAAACTGAGGAGCATGAATGGACAATGGCGCACACACTTCTATTATCTAACCACATCCACAGAAGACAGTTGATGAGAGCCTGAAAACAAATCAACCTATAATTATCAATTAAATACAAATATAACAGCACCACAGTGTTCTGGAGACAACAGGCAATTTAAGCTCACAGTACAAAATAAGAGAGAATGGCTCAAACAATTGACCAATATGCAGACCAGAAAATGTTTCTGAGAAATAAAAGGTAATGGATCTACCTGAAAAAGAATTCAAAATAATGATATTTAAATGCCTTCAAATAATTGATAGAAAGACTGAGGAAAGCAAGGAGAACACAGAAAAAATGTTTGAAGAGTTCAGGAAAGCACTACAAGAACAAACAGACAAAATGAATGCACAATCTGAAACAATACAAAACCTGCAATTAGAAATCCAGAAGATTAATAGCAAGATTTCAGAAATGCACACTATACTGAAAGAGCAAAAAATGGAAGCAATAAATTTCCTGATTAATGATCTTGAAGACAAATCTCTCAATACTAGTATACTAGAAGACAATTGAAAAAAGAATGAAAGAATCTGTAGAAAACCTAAGAGTTACATGGGACACCATGAAGAGGAATAATTTATGTTGTTGTTTTTAGGTACCATAGAGTTGGTACTGACTCATAGCGACCCTATGCACAACAGAACGAGACACTGTCTGGTCTGAGCTAACCTTACAATTGTTGCTATGCTTGAACCCATTGATGCTGCAATTCATCTCGCTGGAGGTCTTCCTCTTTTTCTCTGACCCTCCACCTTACCAAACATGGTATACCTCTCCAGTGATTGGTCCCTCCTGACAATATGTCCAAAGTATGAGAGACAAAGTCTGGCCATCCTGGCTTCCAACGAGCACTCTGGCTGCACTTCTTCCAACATAGATCTCTTTGTTCTTTTGGCAGCCCATGATGTTTTTAATATTTTCCTCCAACACCATAACTCAAAGGCATCAATTCTTCTATGATATTCCTTATTCACTGTCCAGCTTTTGCATCCATATGAGATTATTGAAAATACCATGGCTTGGGTCAGGTGTACCTTAGTCCTCAAGCTGATATCTTTGCTCTTCAACACTTTAAAAAGGTCTTGTGGAGCAGATTTGCCTAATGCAATACGTCGTTTGATCTCTTGACTGCTGCTTCCAAGAATGTTGATAGTTGATCCAAGAAGAATGAAGTCCTTGA
>NW_006412321.1:7227-8633 GCF_000296735.1 Chrysochloris asiatica
ACAAGATGCTGAACGAATCCCAAATAGAATATGTTCCAAAAGAAAATCACAAGACATGTTGTAATCAAACTTTCCAAAACCAAAGACAAGGACAAATACTGAGAACAGCTCAGGAAAAGCAGTTTCCTACAAATAAGAATCAATAAGACTAAGTTCAGACTTCTCACCAGAAATCTTGCAAACAAGAAGGCAATGGGATGGCATATATAAAACTCTGAAGAAAAAAAAAAATCCTGCCAACCTAGGACATATACCCAGCAAAGCTGTTCCTCCAAAATGATGGAGAAATCAGGACATTTCCAGATACGCAAAAATTAAAGGCATTTGTAATACCAAGAGCCAAGTGGAAAACAATACAGAAAGTTGTGTTTTCAGACTGTAAACCAAAAACAGCAGACAACAACCTTAGATTAACGTACATAACAACATTACCAAGAGCTTAATCCAGACATACAAGTATTCAAAGTAAAACAAATTTACAAAACTGAAAATAGGAAACCAGAGATATCAATTTATAATGAAGTCAACTGCAAGGCAAAAAGAGGAATTAGTATAGACACAGAACTTTACAATGGCTGAGAAATCAAGTAGATTACAAGATAAACCAGGCTATTTAAATGGAGGAAAATTAATAAATTACTGGGTGACCTCAAAGAAAATAAATACACTATCACATCAAAATAAAAAAGAGGAAAATAATTAGTAAATATTAACACAAGAGATATGAAAATGAAAAGAAAAGCCACAAATAAAAATGAAATCCATGCAGAAAATTGTATGGAACAACGAAACCAGCAGCATCACAAAAAATACAAAGCAAAATAACAACAATCAATTCATATCTATTGACAATTACTCTGAATATAAATGGATTCAATGCACCAGTCAAGAGACAGAGAGTAGTAGAATGGATAACAAAACATGGCCCTCCAATACGCTGTTTATGAGGGAGACATCTTATACTCAAAGACAGAAATAGACTAGAAATCAAAGGATGGAAAAATATATCATGCTAATGTTAGTCAAAAATGAGCATGAGTGGCAATTTTAATCTCTGATAAAATACACTTTAAAGCAAAACCCAGCATAAACAGAAAGAAGGATATTATATCATAATTAAGGGGTCCATTGAAAAAGATGATATAATCATAATAAATATCTATGCCCCCAATGAAAGAATCTCAAAGTACATAAATCAAACTCTAATAGAACTGAAGAAAGAAAGAGACAATTGTACAGTAATAGTATGAGATTTTAATGCACCACTATTTAAAAAAAACAAAACATTTTATTGTGAATTAAGTGAAGATTTACAGAGTAGATAGATCGTCAGTTTTACATTCAGCAAATTGTGTACTTTGCATTATTAAAATGATTGGATCCCCTCCACGTACCATTGGGTAACA
>NW_006412322.1:0-596 GCF_000296735.1 Chrysochloris asiatica
GGTTAGCTTCCAGACCAGCACAATAAAGCGACCACCATGAGGGATTCAGTCAAGCGGGTCACACAGAGGTTTTGGTTGCTCAGTGCATAGAAGAGTTACGTTTACGTTATATTATAGTCTTTGACGTGTGCACTGCCATGGTGGAATTACCAAAACATGACACAGAGATGAGAAGTGAGCACATGCTTAAGGACACTAGTGGATTTGCTGGACACAGGGTTGCCACAGACGTTCGTTTTGTAAAAGTTGTAGCATCTGCAGAGCGCAGTAAAACAAGGGATGCCTGTACACACGGGTACAACTGGTCATTGCTCTCATGCCGAAGAGATTTACCATTGAGAAAATTAAACTGTGTGCATGGCGATGAGTGAATTCGTTGGCATCTTCAACATGGACTTTGGAAATACGAATTTAATATATGCTATCTGTTCTGTTTTAAAAATGATTCCACTGGATAAACCAGCCAAATATATTTTTAGGCATTACAATGTCAAAGAATTTTGTTTTGTCATGCCTAGACAGGCTCAGTAACTTTTTATTGTGAATTGAGTGAAAGTTTACAGAGTACATTATCAGTTTTGCATCATGCAACAAAT
>NW_006412322.1:3325-4511 GCF_000296735.1 Chrysochloris asiatica
AAAAAAGGCCCATAGGACATGAAAACCTGATTTACAGAATGGGCAGTGGTGATGTGCTATGGAGTCGGTTCCCACTCATAGTGACGTTGTACAGGGTTTCCGAGGCTGTGACTCTTTACGAGTGCAGAAAGCCTCATTTTTCATACTTGAAAGGCCATCTTTGTTGTTGTTGTTGTGATGTGCTGTGGAGTCGGTTCTGACTCATAGTGACCTCGTACAGGGTTTCCGAGGCTGTGAATCTTTATAGGAGCAGAAAGCCTCATTTTTCTTCCGCAGAACATCAAACTGCTGACCTTGAGGTTAGCAGCCCAACTTGTAACAACTATGCTATCAGAATTCCATAATTTACAAAATTAAGAAAGAAAAAAAGTTGAATCCCACTTATCAAAGAAATGCAAATGGATCAAGACTTTTTTTTAACCTATCAGATTGGCAGGTGAGACTAGCTAGTACTGAGCACTTTGTCGGCCAGGCATTCATTTTCATAGTTGGGCAGCTAACCGCAAAGTCAACAGACTGAATCTACCAGCCATTCCATGGGAGAAAGATAAGGCTTTGTGCTCCTGTAGAGATTTGCAGCCTTGGAAACCTATTCAGGGTCGCTATGAGTCGGCACTTCACCACCACCATAAAGGTCTGCAGCAGCACCCCGGACGGCTCTCTGAACATGTCACTTGTCTAGTCCTCTTGAGAGAATGGAAATCTAGGCTGGTGAACACTTTCTCTGGGGTAGTTAATACATGGCAGTCACTGTTGCCTTCTATTCCAAAGCATTAACTAACTCCAGAGTATTTGGGCTACGTTGTGTTGTGAACCTAATCAACTGCTATATAAAGACATTTGGAGGAAGGAATATGAATCTTGGCTGTTGTCTGAAAATCTTTTACCTATACATTCTCATAAGTTCCAGAGTGTATCAGTATTTACCCATACTGTGGCACTGTAGGCTAAGTACTGGACAGCAAGGTTAGTTTGAACCGTGAGGTCGGCACTTCAATTCCACCAGCTACTCCTCCTCAGAAGCCCTATACATGATCCCGATTGAGTTGTAACCAACTCGATGGCACTTAACAAGAACTAACAACAATAGGTTGTTGAGGATATACAAACAACCTGAGCGACATTAGAGGAGTGGAATGCAGTTTTAAGAAATTCTATTATCTTGGTGTGGTGTGTCATGTGGAAA
>NW_006412322.1:7900-9288 GCF_000296735.1 Chrysochloris asiatica
AAGGTTGCAAATAGAAATACCCATGACACAGCAATTCCTCCACTTGGTATTTACCCACAAGAAATACAACTCAAGACACGAGTAGATACATGCACACCAATGTTCATAGCAGCACTATTTACAATAGCAAAAAGATGGAGACAATCAAAATGCCAATCAATTGAAGAATAGATAAACAAACTGTGGTACATACAGTACTACGCTACCTTGAAGAACAACAAGGAAGCTGCAAGCCATCACATAACATGGATGAACCTTGAGGGCATTATGTTGAGTGAAATTGTTGTTGTTGTTGTTATGTGCTGTGGAGTAGGTACCAACTCATAGCAACCCTGTATAGGGTTTCTGAGGCTGTAAATCTTTATGGGAGAAGAAAGCCTCATCTTTCTCCCGCGGAACAACTGGCAGTTTCGAACTGCTGACCTTGTGGTTTGCAGCCTGATTCATAACCACTATGCTACCAGAGCTCCTTAGTCAGTCACAAAATATAGGCAGGCAAACTGATTACTACAAGAACAAACAAGTGGCTTGCCCAGGAGACATCAAGGCAAGTGGTCGGGTGCCCCTCAAGGTAAACCCCCTTCTAAGACTAAGGCTCAATGGGAATGCATGCTCTGATTGGTGACCACTTTCGTCAACGACAAGGAAGTGAGGGGAAAACAGCAATGAAGCTACAAACTAAGCCCTATAATGCTCAATAGACTCCTGTGAACCCAGATGGAGACCTGGTTGGCCAGCAGTGTGCCAAGTCCAGGGGACTCTTGGACCCAGAGTCAGTGACATGGCCAAAGAGGACTAGAGTGAAGAGTGAAGCATTCAGCTGATTAAGAAGAGAGGGGACATGCATAAGTACACCCACACCTGCAGATAATACCAACTTGACCTGGCTACAATGGCTGGATGATCAGCGCTCTAACAGTAGAAGAAAGAAGAGGGCAAAAAAGAAGAATCTGACACAATTTGATGAACTTAACACACACCTATGGAAGCAATAGCTCAAAAGAGTGAACAAATCTTAACAGCGAGGATCATTCCCACCTCCACCACACACGGAGAGGACAGGGATGGGCAACTTGGACATTGGCTACCCAGAATGGGGGACTACAGAGACTGGCTTACAAGCTTTCAAGAGGGAACCTAGAGAGAACAAACAAGATGGCGGATCGGGTGGCAATGCAGTAAGGAGCTCCATCAGCAACAACGCAGAATACAGGACCAAACAGGCTCAGGGGACGGTCCCAGAACTCTGAACCACATATAAAGGAATATTTATAAGGTTGGAAGGCTTACAGCTGGGGGAATTTGTGGCAGAAGCAAGAAATCCATTGCTTTCTAGTTTGGGACGCTCAGCTGCTCCAGGAGCCACCATCTTGGGTGAGACCAAGCGG
>NW_006412323.1:0-612 GCF_000296735.1 Chrysochloris asiatica
TGTTCACCTTCTTTTGCGTTGTACTTGTTTTGGTCATAGACTGCCCTCGCAGAGTCTCTGAGTTTGTTCTTATAGTTTTGTTTTGTTAACATTTCTTCTTTCTGTTGACTTAATTCAGTGAGGTGCTGCCACATATGTCAATCTCTGGTTGTTTTCTGTTCTTGTTGGTTCTCGGTCCACAGAACTCCCTTTAGGATGTTTTGCAGTGCAGGGTTGGCTTTGGTGAAGTCCCTTAGCTTCTGTTTATCCTGGAATGTTTTGATTACACCCTCATATTTGATTGATAGCTTTTCTGGATAAAGGATTCTTGGTTGGCAGTTTTTCTCTCTCGCTTACATGGTTCCTGCTGAGAGATCTGAGCTTAGTCTGACTTGTTTGCCCTTGTATGTGACCCCTCTGTTTTCTCTTGATGCTTTCAGGAATGTCTCCTTGTCTTTGAGTTTGGAGAGCTTGTCTATGATATGTCTTGGTGATTTTCTTTTGGGGTCCACTCTTCCTGGACTTCGTTAGGCATCTTGTATATTTACCTTTTGCTTTTGAAGATGTTAGAGAAAATTTCTTCCACTATTTCCTCTGTGGACTTGTGTGACTCATTTTGTTCTGGAATGCCAA
>NW_006412323.1:1637-3285 GCF_000296735.1 Chrysochloris asiatica
CAGAGTAACTCTTACAGGTGTTGTCTGTTTCCCTGGTTTATGGCAGCTGGTATTGGTTCTTGCCTTGGTTTTGGTATTTTATAATGTGTTATTGCAGCTTGGCTATTGGGCAGCAGTTGCTGACACTTTTCGTGTAATGTAGGGGGACAAAGAGTCCTCCAATAGCAGAAGGGAGGCTATGTGACAGCCCAATAACACCAGTTGGTTAGAAAACAAAGCCAAAATCAAAGTCAAAAACAAAAGTGGAATTCTCCGATAGCAGAAGGGAGGCTATGTGACAGCCAAGCAACACCAGTCGGGTAGAAAACAAAACCAAAAGCAAAATCAACAACAAAAGCGCTAATGAGAGAAAAACAAAGCAAAACAACAACAGCAAAAAACAAAACAGAAAATAAAATGATGGGGAAATAGAAAAAAAAAAATGGGGAGGAGGGTCGGAAGAAAGAGAGGAAAAAAGCGTAGCTTAATGTTAGTAAGTCTTTAATGTTCTACCTCTCTTTCAGTCCCTTCTGAGCTCTTGTCCTTGTTGGTATGCTGTGGAGTCGATCTTGACCCACAGCAACCCAGTATAGGGTTTCCAAGGAACGGCTGGTGGACTCAAACCACAGTCCTTGCAGTTCAAAAGTCTTTGCAGTCAGCCTCAGCAGGACTGCTTTGTTATTGGTGGTAAACAACTACTCAAGGGTGTCTCAATTTGGGCTGGCCTGTGCTCTTGAATAAGGCCGGCTCTAATCACACACACACACAAAAGGGGGTGGGCAGGCGAAAGTGAGGAAAACAGCGTAGCTTAATGTAAGTAAGTCTTTAATGTTCTACCTCTCTTTCAGTCCCTTCTGAGCTCTTCTCCTTGTTGGTATGCTGTGGAGTCGATTGTGACCCACAGCGACCCAGTATAGGGTTTTCAAGGAGCAGCTGGTTGGATTGAATCACATTCCTTGCTGTTCAAAAGGCTTTGCAGTCTGGTGCATTAACCCACAGATCCACAGCAGGACTGCTTTGTTATTGGTGGTAAATAGCTAGTCAAGGGCGTCTCAGATTGGGATGGCCTGCGCCTTAATGGGCGGCCTTGAGGCTCGGAGGCTGAGCAGAGGGCTGGCCTAGGCCGAAGAAGTCGAGGGTGGAGGGGGGGGGTGTAGTGTCTGCAGGCAGATGGCGCAGCTGTGTCTGATGACGTCTACAATGCCTCTCTCTGTCTCCCTGTGCCATGAGCGCCCCATTTTGCCTTATATCCACGCTGACAATGCCCTACGTTGCAATGAGGCCCTCCCTGGGATGGGCCACATTAGTTCCTGTGGCCCCGCTAGCTCTCTGGGAGCGTCTGCCCTCTGAATGGGTCCACTCAAGCCCTACGCTCCATGCTCTGCAATGGGCGGGGTGGGAACCGAGTGCAGGCGGGTGAGAGCTCTAAATGCTTGTAGCTTCTAAGCAGTTTGATTTTTTAAAAAAGCAATTTCATAATGTTAAAGCCTAATGTTTTATGTTTGCCCAAAGGCTGTCTGTCTACCAGGCAGGGGCCTCCCCTATGCGATACCACCCCCATATTGTCTGGAGCCCACATACCTGTGCTGCCCCATCAGGGAAGCACTGGAAGTTAAAGCCACTAAACCATTTTTAAGAACAAATAGTTTTACAATGATTTTCTCTCTTT
>NW_006412323.1:3640-5162 GCF_000296735.1 Chrysochloris asiatica
AAGTGGAGATTCCACCTTCCTCTGCACCCTCTGGATCTAGGCTCCCTCTTGAAAGCGTGTAGCCCAGTCACTTCTTGCCTTTTTAGCACCCTTATTTTGGGTAGCCAATGTCACAGCTGCCCATCTTTATCTACTCTGTGTATGGATGGGGTGGGAATGACCCTCGCTGTAAAGATTTGTTCCCTCTTTTGAGCTAATACATCCACAGGTATAGATCAATTTCATCAAATTGTATCAGATTACTCTTTTTATCCTTTTCTTTCTTCTTCTAGTTGAGCTTTGATCATCCAATCATTGAAGCTAGGTCAAGTGGGTATTATCTGCAAGTGGGGGTGTTCTTATGCATATGCCCTTTCTTCTTATCAGCTGGACGCTTCACTCTCCACTCTAGTCCTCTGTGGCTATATCAGTGACTCTAGGCCCAAGAGTCCCCAAGTCTTGCCACACACACTGCTGGCCAACCAGGTCTTCACCCGGTTCACAGAAGTCTATTGAACATTGTAGGGCTTAGCTTGCCACTTCATTGCTAATTTTCCCACACTTCCCCTTGTCTGTGACGAGCGTGGTCACCAAACAGAGTGTGTATTCCCATTGAGTTTTAGTCTTGGAAGGGAGTTTGCTCTGAGGGGACCCGACCACTTACTTTGATATCTCTGGGGCAGGCAACTTGCTTGTTCTTTTAGTAATCAGTCAGTCTGCCATTATTGTTTTATATTTTTCCTGTAGGCTTTTCTTTCAAGAAGTATCTTCTGTTCTTCTAGCTGCTCCAGACTGGTCTGCTTGTCCTCTCAAATGTAAATTTCCCACCTCAGAAGATTCTGGATGCAGTTCAGGATTCCACCCATAGTCTTATGTAATGCAGAGGCACCACAAGAAGCCTCCTTTACTGGGGATGTTGTAGCCCCCTTTTAGGTATTCCAATCAGTTATGGGCAGAAGACAGACTTACAAGTTTTCTGTGGTGATATTTCTGGCTATTCCTTTCTCTCCCTCTCAAGTGTCTATTTTATAAAGGTATGACAGGGAAACAAAGATTCCAAAGACAGCCAAGCCTCTTAACATTATTTCCCCCTTTTGCCCATTCCAAACATGTCTCAATCCCTGTATCCCAGAGCCTGTTGTTCCAAGGTTGTGCATACATCATTATTGACCTCTGTCCAACTTAGCCCATGCAAACCTGCCTAATTGTTCTCCCATCTGCTTTGTTCTTCCATTCCCCTCACCCTTCTTGTATATTGCTCCCCTCCTAGCACCCAAACTATCCTGTGTCTATTCCTTACCGTGTGGTCCACCTTCCCCTCCCTCCCCTCAGCCCACCCACCACATCCTGGTAACCAGGAAAGGATTCCCCACCCTCCTCTTTAGTATGAGTTCTTTTTCTTAGTCTTTTACAGTAGTGGTCTTATACAGTATTTCTCCTTTTGTGACTGACTAATTTCACACAACATAATTGGGAAAGGTGTGAGACAGGGTTGTATTCTTTCACCATACTTATTCAACCTGTATGCTGAGCAAATAATATG
>NW_006412323.1:6717-8546 GCF_000296735.1 Chrysochloris asiatica
TTCTTGTAGAGGTGTTGTAGTTTCCTATGTATTTTAGAAATGAGTCCCTTGTCTGATGTGTCATTGCAAAAGATTTTTTCCCATTCTGTGTGTTCCCTTTTTACTCTTCTGGTGGTCTTTTGATGTCCATAAGTTTTTAAATTTTAGTATGTACCACTCATCTATTTTGTCTACTTTTGTTTGTATAGTTTTCAAAATGTTTGGTAGACTGTGTATTCCCTGAATTAGCGCCCTCACTGCTGTCCATTTTCTCATTGATGGCGTTCATAATTCTGGGATTCACATTTAGGTCTTTAATCCATGCTGAGTTGGTTTTTGTACAAGGCATGAGGTGAAGATCTTGTTTCAATGTTTTGCATATTGCTTTCTAGTTCTGCCAGCACCATCTGTTGAAGAGACTATCACCTCACCTCAGTTGGCTGTGTGTGGATGGGTTAATTTCTGGGTTCTCGTTTCTGTTCCATTGATCAATCTATCTTTCATTGTACCAGTACCAAGCTGTTTTGACAATTGTAGCCGTGTAATGAACTTTGAAGTCGGGGAGTGAGTGTTTTCCAACCTTATTCTTCTTCATAAGCAGTGCTTTGCTTCTCCTGGGTCTCTTTCCTTTCCATATAAAGTGTGTAATTGTTTTTCCATCTTTTTGAAGAATGTGTCATTGATATCTGGATTGGGATTGCATTATATTTGTAAATTTCCTTGGACAGTATTAACATTTTCACAATGTTAATACTTTCTTTCCAGGAGCATGATACATTCTTCCATTTTTGTAGGTCTCTTTTGGTTTCTTGTAGTAATTTTTTGTAGTTTTCTTTATATAGGTCCTTTGTTTCTGTGGTTACATTTATTCCTAGATATTTAATCCTTGGGGTGGCTATTTTAAATGGTATTGATTTCCTAATGTACTTCTCAGAGCTTTTGTTTTGTTTTGTTTTAATATAGAGGAATCCAACTGATTTTTTTACATTGATCTTATTGCCTGACACTTTGCTGAATCTTCCTCTGAGGTCTAATAGTTCTTTTACTGAGTCTTTGGGGTTTTCTACATGTAGGATCATATCATCTGCAAATAGTGTTTTACTTCCTCTTTGCCAATTTGGATGCCTTTAAGCCCTGTCTTACTGTGTATCTCTTGCTAAGAATTCCAGCACAATATTGAATATTAGTGGTGACAGAGGGAATCCTTGTCTGGTTCCTGTTCGCAGAGGGAAGGCTTTCAGTTTCTGTCCATTGACAGTGATGTAGGCTGTCGGTTTTGTATATATGCTCTTAATTATGTTGAGGAATTTCCTTTCAATTACTACATTGTTGAGTGTTTTTATTAGGAATGAATGTTCGATTTTGTCAAATGCCTTTTCTGCATCAATCGATATGATCATGTGGTTCTTTTCTTTTTTCTTATTCATATGGTAGATTCCATTGATCGTTTTTCTAATGTTGAACCATCCTTGCCTCCCTGATATGAATCCCACTTGATCATGATTCATTAATTTTTTGATGTGCTGCTGGATTCTGTTGGCTAGGATTTTGTTGAGAATTTTTGCATCAATGTTCATCAGGGATATTGGTGAATAATTTTCTTTCTTAGTGTTGTCCTTCCCTGGTTTTTGTATGAGGGTTATGCCTGCTTCATTAAATATATTAGGAAGTTTTCCATCCTCCTTTAGATTCAGGAATAATTTGAGTAGAATTGGTGACAGCTCTTCCTTAAATGTTTGGTAGAACTCACCAGTGAAGTCATCTGAGCCTGGACTTCTTTTTGTTGGATTTGTTTTGATGACCTGATCAATTTCTTTTGTTATGGGTCTGTTCAGGTTTTCTACTTCACT
>NW_006412324.1:0-1340 GCF_000296735.1 Chrysochloris asiatica
CGGGTTGTGAACCGCAAGGTCAGCAGTTCAAAACTACCAGCTGTTCCATGGGAGAAAGATGAGGCTTTCTGCTCCCGTAAAGATTTATAGCCTTGGAAACCCTGTACAGGGTCACTATCCAGGGTACATAACAACAAATGGACACACACACTGGATATGGATTTCCCTGCCCTGCCAGACTGCTTGCCAGCACCACTGTTATCTTAGTCCTGTGCTGCTGTTGCAATGCAACAGAGACCCCACAAGTGGATTCCATAAACAGAACTGTATCCTCTCACAGTTAGGAGACTAGAAGTCCAAACCCAGAATGCCGGCTTTCTCTCTTTGTCAGCTCTGGAGAAAGGACCCTGTCTCCTTTCAGTATCTGTAAGCTCAACATTTGTTGGAGATTCCCAGGCAGCTTGGCATCAATCTGCCCCCTGGGCTTCACAATGCAGGGACCTCAGGGCCCACTCCCGGGTTTTCTTTCTTTCTTTCTTAATGCTCATTTCTCTTTCCTTTTATTTCCTTGTAAGATAAAAGGTGTTGCGGGTCGCACCCTGGGAAACTGCCTGACATCAGGTCAGGGCTGTGGTGGGACTCAGGGTATTGCAGCCCACTCTTAGTCCTCCTACTGGTTTCAGATCACATCATGGAGGGTCGTCATGTAATTGCCAAATACCTGAGCATCATGTCCCAGCCAAACTGCCACAGATTTTGAGAGAACACATTCAGTCTATGACATCATTCCACACAACATGACCTCATCCAGGTGACAAACTTGATACCAAGAGAAGCAAGCACAAAAAGTTCAGTCTTCTCACCAGTGAGGATCTAGGTGGTCCAAAAGGTTGGAGGTTTGATGGAGTCTACCTAGGCGCCTCAGAAGAAAGACCTGGTAATATACAACCCCCAACTCCCTCCCCCCAAAGTACAACCAGTCATTGAGAACCCAATAGAGCACATCTGCTTGGTCACACATGGGGTCGCTTTTGTCAGAGCAGACTACAGAAACTAATTTGGTGTTTGGGTTCTGTCTTTAAGAAGTCAGTGAAATATACAGGGAGGGAGAGGGAAGCGGAGAAACGGGGCAGATGGGAGAACAATTGGGCATGTTCAAAAGGGCTAAAGGGGGCAGAGATAAAGGATGACATATACACAGCCTTGGAACGGCAGGGCTCTGAGATATAGGGATTGAGTCATGGTTGGAATGGGGGGGGGGGAATCATGTTAAGATGCTTGACTGGTTTTGTTTGTTTTAATCTTGGTTTCCCTTAAAAATTGCATTATAATATAGAGTAGACACTGGAGAGGGAGAGAAAGGAATAGTCAGAAACACCACACTAGAAGGCTTGTAAGTC
>NW_006412324.1:1857-2389 GCF_000296735.1 Chrysochloris asiatica
TGTGGACCCAGTTGGGGACCTGGTTGGCAAGCAGTGTGAAGAGGCCTGGGGTCTCTTGGGCCCAGAGTCAGTGGCGTGGCCACGGAGGACTCCAAGAGGAGAGTGGAGCTACTGGCTGACGGGAAGAGAGGACATATGCGCAGGAGCACCCACACTTGCAGATGATATCCACATGACCTGGACCAGATGACTGGATGATCGGAGCTCAACCAGAAGAGGAAAGAAGAGGGGGAAAAGAAAGAAAGAAAAAAAGAGTGAGCTAATACAGTCTGATTAACTTGGCCTATACCTATGGAGCAGTGACTCAAAAGAGGGAACAAATCCTCACAACAAGAAACATTTACACCCCCCCCACACACACAGAGTGGACGGAGAAGGGCAACTTGGACACTGGATACTCAAAAGGGGAAGGGGGGTACTACAAAGGCAAGAAGTGACTGGCTTACAAGCTTTCAAGAGGGAACCTGGTGCTAGGGAGAATGGCGGAACGCAGAATCTCCAGTAGGTACTATTCAATCTGTCTGGACGGAGC
>NW_006412324.1:3430-6850 GCF_000296735.1 Chrysochloris asiatica
GATGACGTGGAGCGATGGAGCAGCTGGAGACTTTAGATTCAGAGAGGGAGAGCGACTGTGTGCTGAAGACCTGGGGGGTGCTGGGGAAGGATTGCATGGAGGGGATTGTAGCCATGGCAATGAGACAGTGTGCGATAGAATGAATGTAAAACTGGTGTTCTCCCATGTAAACTATCACATAATTCACAACAAAACATTTAAGAGAAAAAAAAAAAGAAGTCAGTGAGAAGGAGAAAAAGGAACCCAAGAATTTTCAAACAGCTCTGCTTTTGTGAGCTTTGGCTGACACCTCGTGGACAGTTTGGTCACGGCCAGTAAACTTCCAACTTTTCAGTTTGCATCAGTTTGCAACAACAGTGTTGTTGTTGTTAAGTGCTATTGAGTAGGTTCCGACTCACAGTGACCCTGTATAGGGTTTCTGAGGAGCTCTGGTGAGTTCGAACCTCCGATCTTGTAGTTCAAAAGGCCTCATGGCCCACTGCTTATCCTACAGCGCCACACCAGGACCCCTTAGCCCCTTAGCAGGAGAGACAAAAGGCTTGTGGTTGATAATATAATTCATCTCAGATGTTTTTACAGAGTGGTTTCTACGTCAACACTGGGACCAGACAAAACTAACCACAAACTGATGTTGTTGTTGTTAAAGACGATTCTAACCCATAGCAGAAACCCTGTATAGGGATTCCAAGGAGCAGCTGGTCATCTTGAACCACCAACTTTGCAGTTGCAATGACTTTGCAGTCTGACGCATTAGCCCACAGTGCCACACCAGGACTCTTAACGTAGTGACCTGCTTTTCCATCACAACTTCATTTACATGACGACTCCAAACAGACTAAATCCTCATCTATTATACAATTAGGAGGCTTGGTGTGGTGCTGTAGGATAAGTCCTGGACCGCATGCTGCTCTTCGGTGGGCACTAAACAACAACATTATATAGTTGGGAGTCCTTCTGTGGCACGATAGAATAACCACTGGACTGGTAACCGCAAGGTCGGCAGTTCAGATCCACCGAATGGTCCTTGAAAACCCTACGCAGGGTCACTATGAATTGGAACCAACTCAACAGCACTAAACAACAAATTTCATATTTGAAGCAAGATTTGGGTACATTTCTGAGAGCAGCTAGGGAAATAATTCCAATGAAAATTACTGCCTGTGTACTAATGGTCCTTAAAGGAGCCTTGGTGGTGCTGTAGAATAAGCACTGGGCTGTTAACTGCAAGGTGGGCAGTTCAAACCCACCAGCTACGGGGAGGGAGGATGAGGCAATCAGCTCCCATAAATACTGACAGTGTCAGAAACCCCAAACAAGGTTGCTACGAATCCAGTTCACTCTATGGCAATGCGTTTGGTTGTTCTGATAATGTTCCTTAGAAGTGAGGATGTGGAGACTTCGCCTCATGCACTTTGGACGTATTGTCAGGAGGGACCAGTCCCTACAGAAGGACATCGCGCTTGGTAGGTCAGCGAACAAAGAGGAGACGCCCCCCACATAAGATGAATTATACAGAAACTCCCACAATGGCCTTAAACGCAAGTTGTAAGAATGGCTCCGGACAGCTTTATTTTGTTCTGTTGTACGTGCGGTTGCTATGAGTTGGCCCTGAGTCAATGGCACCTCACAATGGTATACATACTTGTGAACACTGAGGGTTGAAAGTTCCAACCAGGCCAGCAGAGGGCGCTGTGCAAGCGCAGCCCCTGGTGGAAAGTGGAGGTCCTGCATCTCTATTACTTGCACCCAGCCACTTCCCACTTCCTGGACTCTGGAAGGCTCTGATTTATATCCCTCCCAATTTCCTATGGATAGGGAGTGGGGAAGAAGCAGTTTGGGAGTAGATGTGGCTTCCTGAGGCCATGTGTCTAGGCTGCTAGGGATGAGGGGAGTGTAGAGAAATCACATCAAATTAGCAGCTTGACACAAGCTTCTCCTTCTTTAGTTGGGCTGCCATTTTGAACACAGAATGGACCAAACCAGTCAGAGAAGGCTGAGAGGCCACAGACCAGAGGACACCACCAGTGTATGCTGAGACAGGCTCAGGAGAGAACCAGCTAAAGCCGATGTCTGCTATTGGTGGTGGTGGTGGTGGTGGTGGCAGGTGGTTCCAAATCACAGCAACCCTCTATAGGGTTTCTGAGAATATTGAAAGTTCCATGCACTTCCAGAAGAACACACAAATCCTTGTTGGAAGAAGTACAGCCAGAATGCTCCTTAGAAGCTAGGATGGTGAGAATTCATCTCTCACACTTCACACATATTATCAGGAGGGACCAGTCCCTGAGGAAGGACATCATGCTTGTGGAAGGTCAGCAAAAAAGAGGAAGAACTGAACGAGGTAGATTGGCTCAGTGGTAGCAGTAATGGCCTTGAGCGTAACAATGATTGTGAAGTTGGTGCCGGACCAGACAGTGTTTTGTTCTTTTGTACATAAGGTTGCTCTAAGTCGGTACAATTTCAACTACACCTAACAACAAAAACATAGGGTTTCCGAGGAGGCTATAAATGTTTGCTGGAATAGAAAGCTTCATCTTCCTCCCTCAGAGTGGTTGGTGGACTTGAACTGCCAACATTGTGGTTCACAGTCTACTGCTAATCCTACAGTGCCACCTTGTTCCCTATTATATATTAATGATGGTGGTTGTTGTTGTTGTTGTTATGTACCATCGAGTCGGTTCCGACCCATAGCGACCCTGTATAGGGTTTCCGAGGGTGTAAATCTTTACGGGAGTAGAAAGCCTCATCTTTCTCCAGCAGAGCAGCTGGTAGTTTCGAACCGCTGACCTTAAGGTTCGCAGCCCGATTCGTAACCACTACGCTACCAGAGCTCCTTTAAATGTTTGCTGGAATAGAAAGCTTCATCTTCCTCCCTCAGAGTGGTTGGTGGACTTGAACTGCCGACATGTGGTTCACAGTCTACTGCTAATCCTACAGTGCCACCTTGTTCCCTATTATATATTAATGATGGTGGTTAGGTGCTGTCAAGTCAGTCCCAACTCATAGTGAACCCCCCACCCCACCCCCAGGAAGACAGACCAAGACACTGTGTGGTCCTGCACCCCATCACAATCACTGCTGGGTTTGAACCTATTGTTGTAGCCACCATCTTGTTGAGAGTCTTCCTCTTTTCACGGACCCTCTACTTGACCAGGAAAAGCTCAGTTATATTTCCTGTGTGGTGCCGTAGGATAAGCACTAAACTGCTAACTGCAAAACTCAGTTCACACCCACCAGTCACTCTTTGGAAATCCTATATAGGCTCACTATGAGACAGAACCAACTCAATGGCACTTAGCAACAAAAACAATGAAATAATTGCAAGAGAAATATCATATGAAGAGTCCTCGAACTGACATCTTTGCTCTGGAACACTTTAAAGAGGTTTTGTGCAGCAGATTTGTCTAGTGCAATATGTCG
>NW_006412324.1:7750-8843 GCF_000296735.1 Chrysochloris asiatica
TCTCTTTCTGTGTATTCTTGATATATATGAATCACCATCAGGTATCCTCTCCTCGTGAACCGAACCCCTATGTCGAGGCGGGTCCCCGACAGTTTGATTTCTTGATTGCTGCTTCTGTGAGTGTGGATGGTTGATCCAAGCAAAATGAAATCTTTGACAACTTCTGTCCCCTCTCCATTCATCATGATGCTATTTATTGGTCCCATGGTGAGGATTTCTCTAAGAGCAGAGGCCTCTTACCTTCTCTAACTTCACAGGAAGGAAGGCAAATCCCATCCACATTAGCCCAGAGCAGGTTCCTATAAGTGGAGGTCACACATACCCCCTCTCCAAGTTTCTTATCAATTCTAACAGCAGCCAGCTTCCAACAACACTCTCTACCTCTCTGCTCCATTTGATCATCGATTGCAATGACCACACAGAAATCATAGACAGATATGGGGGTTATTAGGGAAGTGACAGGGTACACTCAGGATCAGAAAAGACTCGGGGTACAGTTCTTTGATCAGCATAGTGTCTTTTCACAGGTGCTCCTCGGCTGACTTCTCACTGGCCTTGGCCCCCTTCCCCCTCTGCCTAGCCTGTGGCGTGTTCAAGGCAAGGGATGAAAAGTTCTTTAGCTACCCCAATAAGTGTTGGGGGACACCCTACCCCCCCAGTAAGCCTCTGCCCCAAGTTGCTCAGCTATCGCTTCATAGGTTAGTGCACTCCCTATAACTGTTGTTCAACAAAGTCCACAGAAAAATGACCCATCACGCTGCAATCTGCAATCAAAATATATGTAGGGGAGGTACGTCTGCTGCATATTCAGCAGACTGAGCCCCCAAAAAGAGCAGGTCTGTCACTCTTTCACAGAGTGAAATATTACAGTATTGATCTGCAATTGATCAATACTGTAATATTTACCAGCTAGCATGCAATCAAGATGCATTGATAATTAATGGTGATTGGAATGCAAAGGTTGGAAGCAAAGATGAAGGGATTGTTGTTGTCAGGTGCCATCGAGTCGGAACCGACTCATAGCGACCCCATGCACAGCAGAACAAAACAATGTCCTATCCTGGGCCAACCTCACTACCGCTGCCACACTTGA
>NW_006412325.1:0-6235 GCF_000296735.1 Chrysochloris asiatica
TGCTTTTGAGTTATGGTGTTGGAGGAGAATATTGCAAGTGTATGTTGGTAGAAGTGCAGCCAGAGTGCTCCTTGGATGCCAGGATGGTCAAACTTCATCTCTCATTCTTCAGACATATTGTAAGGAAGGACCAGTTGCTGGAGAAGGATATCATGTTTGGTAGGGTGAAGGGTCAGTGAAAAAGAAGACCCCCAGCGAGATGAATTAGCAAAGTGGCAGCATCAATGGCCTCAGTCGTGTCATCAATAATAAGGTCGGTCCAGGATTGGGCAGTGTTTGGTTCTGCTGTGCATAAGGTCGATATGAGTCGGTACTGACTAAATGGCACCTAACAACAACAGCAGGATTAAACAAAGTACAAAAGATAACACAACTAGAAATTAATGTCTGATTTTTAGAACCTGTGATCTATTGCTCTGAAATGTATGTACTATCTATAGTACTTACCTTAAAGAAAGTAACTCCTAAGGGGCAGAAAGACCTCAGGAAGGCAAGAGGCAAAGAAAGCCCTTACACTGAAACACCTTAAGGTTTTCTTCAAATTTCCTAGTTAGTCTTCAAGAATTTGTTGTCAAGGGCATTATGAACTGAAAGAATTCAGATACATGTCTGATAATGAGAGCATAGCCTGTAGATATTGAAAGTTGAACATTTTAGGACAAGCATTGGGGGTTTGGCTGCTTCAAATGAAAGTAAGAAATAGTTTCATGACTAATTAAAAAGGAAGTAATTAGTGGAGTATAGGGACTACAGGTAAGTCAGTCTCTCTAAAACAATGAAGAGGAAAGTTAATTCAAGTTTCATATATAAGCTATGTGAGTAGAAGTAACAAGAAATTTAAAGTCCATATGCTTTATGCTATTTTCTATTTTGTTTTAATTAACCTTTTTAATAAAACAGGGAACATTGCTCTCCAATTTCAGACAGTTCTAAGATTACTTGCAGAGAGGAACGTAGCATGAGTACAATTTTACCCATCTAATTAGTGGGAAAAGCCATCAATTTTTTCAAGAATGACTGTTATATAATCAAAACAACTATTTTGTATTCAATATCAATTTGGTAAAATATTCTGTGCTTGGGGCTTTTATAAAGATGAACATAAAATCAAAAGGGATTTAAATTTTTAGGGAGGCTAAAGTATGTATAAAATAACTCTGATGCAAAGCATTCAAATTGGTAAATTAGATTACAATTATAGGCAGAATAAATATTTTTAATAATAAGGGGGAGAAAGTTAATGAAAGGAAAATTCAGTTGTTCAAGGTTAGGGAAGCAAAACTGATTATTAAGGCATTTCAGCAACATTATGATTAGTAGGATGATTCCATTTCAAACCAAGGCCAATTTGACCTTACAGAAATTAAAATCTCAGTCTTCTAACAAGACAGAAAATATCAGATGAGAAATGAGCAATTATCAGTCCATGCCCAGTCTCTGATAACTCTAATGTTTACATAAAAGGCACATGCTGTAATGCAGTGCAGGAATATTTTGTCAGGTAATAATGTTTGGAGGCATTAAAAAGCACCTGCTTTTTTTAAAAAAAGTTGTGCCTTGACAGACAAACATCAAACTGCAAATTATGGAAACCAATTTCTAGTGTTCGTACAGTGTGCAGTAAAAACAACGGCCATTTTTGAACATATTTTCCTTTTAATATACTCTTAATTCTCATTTTCTCTCTTTTCTATATATCTCTAAAAAAAAAGATTTACTTTCAAGTTGATTCAAACTCATGATAACGCCATGTATGTCAGAGAGGACTGCTACTCCACACACTTGAGGAGCTGAGTTTTCAAAAGTAGATAGTTAAGGCTTTCTTCTGAGAAGTCTATGGGTGAAATCAAACATGCTAACTTTTGGTTAATGATACATACATTTGTTGTGCCTGTATCTCTTTCCTTTATTTAGTTTGATTTCAAACAGATTGTGTTCATGAATTTATATGAGGTGGCTGCAAAATGTTTAGGGAAATATAGAATTAGTATATAATATAATATTTACATAAACTTTAAAAAAATGTTTTATTGTGAATTATATGATAGTTTACATGAGAGAACTTTAGTTTTACATTCATTCCATCATATATCATCTCACTGTCATGGTTCCAATCCCCTCCATGCATCATCCACCAACCAAAGGATATATCCTAGATACCTGCCCCCTACACTTCCCCGTTCACCCCCCACCTTTCGGCCCACAGTCCCTTTGCCTCTCTGGATCCAAAGTCCCCAGCTGCTTCATCACTCCACATCATCGTCTCTGTCTCCATCTTGGGCATCTCTGTTTCTCTGGGTAGGGCCCTGCTCTGGGCTCTTCTCCGTTGATGGTCCCAGAGACCTCCGCTCCTAGACTGGAAAATTAATCACTCCTTTCCTTGTACGTCTACCTTTGCATTTCCAACCCTTATAATCTGTCCTGATAAGCATTATTCACTACAGTATCACGAGTTACCCATTTGTATTTCCTTTCATCCGCTCTGCCCAGACAGATTGAAAGTACCCACTGGAGCTTCTGCCTTCCGCCATGCTCCCTAGCACCAGGTTCCCTCTTGAAAGCTTGTAAACCAGTCACTTCTTGCCTTTGTAGTTCCCCCCTCCCAATTTGAGTATCCAATGTCCAAGCTGCCCTTCTCCGTCCACTCTGTGTGTGTGTGGGTGTGTGAATGGTTCTTGCTGTGAGGATTTGTTCCCTCTTTTGAGTCGCTGCTCCATAGGTATAGGTCAAGTTCATCAGACTGTATCAGCTCACTCTTTTTTTTCTTTCTTTCTTTCTTTTTCCCCTCTTCTTTCCTCTCCTGGTTGAGCTCCAATCATCCAGTCATCCGGGTCCAGGTCACCTGGGTATCATCTGCAGGTGTGGGCGCTCCTGTGCATATGTCCTCTCTTCCTGTCAGCCAGTAGCTCCACTCTCCTCTTCGAGTCCTCAGTGGCCACGCCACTGACTCTGGGCCCAAGATACCCCAGGCCTCTTCACACTGTTTGCCAACCAAGTCCCCAACTGGGTCCACAGAAGTCCACTGAACATTGTAGGGCTTAGCTTGTCGCTTCATTGCTCCTTTTACCCCACTTCTCTCCATCGGTAATGTGTGTGGTAACCAATCAGAGCATGCATTTCCGTTGAGTCTTAGTCTTGGAACATGGGACATATTTTGGTGTTTGCATTGAGAGGACCTGGCCACTTGCCTTGATGTTTTCTAGGGAAGCGATTTGTTTGTTCTTGTAGTAATAGCCCATCTGCCTCCATTTTTCCTGCAGGTCTTTCTTTCAAGAGGTATCTTTTATTCTTCTAGCCACTCCAGGCTGGTCTGCTCATCCTCTCAAGTGGAGATTTCTCATCTATGGAGATCTGGATGTGGTTCCGGTTTCTACCTATAGTTTTATGTATTGCAATTTGGTGCTTTAATTTAAAAAATGTGTGAAGTGTAACAAGTTTATGGAAAAATAACTAATATGATAAATATCATTTGATGTCTCAAATCCTTTATCATTCTAGATAAAATAAAGGATCAGAGAAAAAGAGGAAGACTCCAATGAGATAGATTGTCACAGTGGCATCAGCAATGGGCTCATGCTTAAAAAAGATTGTGAAAATGGCCCCAGCCAAGCAGTGTTTACTTTTGTTGTGCATAGGGTTGCTATGAGTCAGAACTGACTCAATCAAACCTAACAAACAACAATAATATCCTTTATATCACTGTGAATTTCAGATATTGTAAGGTTTGGAAAGTTGAACTCTATTGGATGGTGCTAAAGGAGTTGCGCACAGCTACATCTTTTGTGCTGCCATGGAAAGGCAGGAGTCCCTGCACTGAAAGGTTCTGAAGGGTTTGGTATTACTGAATCTTATTTATTGCCATCCTGTAAAAACGCTATGAATATCAAAACCCATTTCACAATGTAAATATAAATGGTTTTTCTACCCTATCTAATTTCATTTTAATTATTACATGTAATGATATTTTCCTATTATACCTTCCCTTTTTGGTACTGAAATATGTACTCATTCATTAATTCACTTATCAACCATGTGATCTTCAGTATACACAACCTGATATACTTGTAGTATTCCTAACACTGTAAACTGGGTACATTGTATCAAAAGCAAAGAAGTCAGTAATCAGGGAGTGCTGTTATATTATCAAATCATCATCGTATAGTATGGGAGAGTGTTTTTTTTTTTTTTGTTGCAATGTATAAAGGGTACATAAAATGTTAAAAGCTGAAAGGAAAGAGAAATGCTTCTTGAAAAGAATACAGGGATTCTTTGAAGAGAATACAAGAGAAATATCCCCACACCCCCACCTAGCCCATTAGTCCTGTTTTTGTTAATAGACACTTTGGGTATTCAGATTTCTATTTCTAAAATATTTTTTAGAAATATTTTTAAATATTTCTAAAATAAAGGCTCCTAACATTTTATTCTGAAAATAGTCAATTTATCTGGGTGGGAACTCTACTATGAATGCTATGATATATACTTTTAGATTGAAATTCACAGCTCAGGGTCCTCATAATTGACAGGGAAATTATTAAAAGAACTTATAATGATCAACTTTTAAATGCCAAAATGTCAATATTATACCTAAAATATATGAATCTCTAAATATTAAGTCTCAAAGAAGGTTGATTCATGTATTATTAGATTATTTGAAAAATAATGTTTAAAAATTTTATTGGGTGATGTTTTTGATGTTATCTTTATGGTCAATATATAGAAACTATGGATATTAATTGACAATAAAAAGCTATCTGTCAAACTGTTTAATTAAAAACATTATCCAGATTTACACTTTTTATTCATTCAAATACTATTCTTAAAGGACATCATCCCTATTGTTTGAATGTTCTTTGTCTCTGTGATATCTCGCCAGTACAATGCATTAAATTCTCCAATCTCATAATTGTCTATAGTCTGATTTTATTTAAGCCCCACCTAAAACCCTCAGGCTTTACACTGATGAGAATTTATTATGCTAATTTTATCTCTGTGTACTTCTTTCCCTTGCTCAGATATTAACTATATTCCAAGAGGGTTGCAAACATTTTCAAAAACTCCCCTAAGACAACTTTGGTAATTATGTCCACCAATTAACAGGAAAGTACCTGGTTCACTCTTCATTCATTATTGTTTTAACCTGAATTTAAACATGATCAATCTAAGAGCTTAGAAATTCAGAACAATTATAGAGTCAAATTATGATTATGTCTTCAAAACAAAAGAATGATTAAATTTAATACACATTTACTCTTAATGTTTAAACTATATGTACTTTATTTATATTTTGAACATCGTTTTGATAAAAATTCAAAGAAAATAACCCTGACTAAATACCTATGGCCGTGTGCCATGGAGTCAGTTCTGACTCACAGTAACCCTGCACAGGGTTTCCGAGGCTATAAATCTTTACAGGAGCAGAAAGCCTCATCTTTCTCCCGCGGAACATCTGGTAGTTTCTAACTGCTGACTTTGCAGTTCACAGCCAATTAATAACCACTACGCTACCAGAGCTCCTTGACTAAATACCTATATGAAGAGTAAAAAATTCACCCATTAGTAATTATAGAATTAATCTTCCATTTCCTGCTTATTTTCTGATACAACAGTTTTCTCTGATGAACTATATGCTTTTATTTCTCTGAAACTACAACTACTCCCTATTCACTTATCAGACACAACCTGTCACTGTGCAGTATGACACCTCAGAAGCCTTCTTTTTCTCTGTGATTCTGCGGAGTTGATGGAACCAATTATGGTTACAATCTTTATAGAAGCAGAATGGACCACCACTCTTCTGTCAGTTTGTTGTGCTGTGGTGGTTTGCATGTTTCCGTGATTCTGAAAGCTATGCAACAGTATTTTAAATACCAGCAGGGTTACCCACGGTGGATAGGTTTCATCTGAGATTCCAGATGAAGACAGACAAGGAAGGAGGAGAGACAGAATACTTCCAAATATTTAGTCAGTAAAAACCTTATGAATAGCAGTGGAACACTGTCAGTACCAGAATGTTGAATGTAGAAACATGATGAGGAGCACCAGAATAATGTCAGATATAGTGCTGGAAGATGAGCCATTCAGTTGGAAGGAGTTAAAAATAAAATTGGGAATGAGCTGCCTCCTCAAAGTAGAAATAACTGTGATGACATGAATAGAGTAAAGCATTCAGAACCTTCATTTGCTCCTGGGATACAACTCAAAATGATAAGAAAGAGCTGTAAACATCAACTAA
>NW_006412325.1:6725-8655 GCF_000296735.1 Chrysochloris asiatica
AATTTACTACATCTGTGAAAAGAGACACTGACTGGTAAAGCTCCTTACCATCAGTTAAGAGAAGGCCATGTTCAGACTGTGGAACAGACCATATGCAAGTTCTGTCTGAAGCTGTAGAAAATTAAAACAATTAAAATTAATTTAAACATTTAAAATAAAATTAAAACAAGTACACATGAAACAAAATATGATGTTGAACAGATCCCACCTGAATTTAGAGATCATCTGAAGAGCAGATGAGATACACTAGAAACTAAAACCAAAGACCAGAAGAGTTATGAAAAGACATCAAGAATATCATACAGGAAGAAAGCAAAAGATCATTAAGAAGCCAAGTTTTTACTTCCTGACTGGGGAACGATTGAGCTGTTGTTGTCATTAAGTGTCTTTAAATAAGTTCTTACTAATAGTGACTCCAAAGAGCAAATGGTGGGCTTCAATTGCCTACTGTGTGGTTTGCATTCCTGTGTTGATCTTACAGCACCACACAAAGACATGTAGATAAAAAATACAGTTTTATTTACAGTAGTTTGAGGTTGATTTATAATGTGTGAAACTATGGAATCTTTAATAAGTTACTTATATAATTGATCCCTTCAAAATAATTTAACTTATCTTAATTTGTTTTTATATAATAATATTCCTTGTTTCAAGAATTATAATTTATGATTCATCCTAGATTGTCTTAGGAAAAAAATAATATGAGGCTTGATGGCAGCTAAGGTGGAGGTGCAGTGAAGTTCACCATCAGCCATACCACAGGTAAAGCAGAACCAGAGCAGAGCTCCAAAACTCAGAACCACAAAGATAGGAATATTTTTAAAGTTTGAAGGCTTATAGCTAGTAGAACTTGAAGCAGAAGTAAGAAATCACATACTTTTTAATCTGCTGGGCATGGAGGCCTGGAGAGTGGGGGAGCAGAAACACCATGGAAAAATGAAGCAGGAACCTTGATGCATAGGTGGACAATATACTTTGTCAGTTTTGCTTTGTTCTGATTTTCTTTTTTTTTTTCTTTTTTTCTTTTTTGGTATCTGGTCATTGCTCCTCCCCTAACACTGTTTGTGTACCTCCATTCTGGTGACTAGAGGGGGGTGCCTGAGTGAGTGAAAACCCCCCACCCACTTCTTTGATGGGTTCTTCTGCCATGCATGTGCACGGATACTCAATCCAAGAGCAGGCCCTGAACGTTTTTGTTTCTTTAATACAGGGAAGGCTAGGAAAGGGCTGTAGAGAAGGAAAGAGAGTTTAAAACAAAACAGTACAAAAATTAAATTAAAGGCTGAGGTATAGCAAAAAAACCATCTTGAAATCTCTCAGGCAGCTTTGAAAGCAAGAAGCTGAAGAGAGAATATTAAAGTCATACTCATATTAGGCTACATATTTTTTTGTTGTTGTTCTTTTCCTTCTCTCCCTCCTCTCCCTTTTCTGTGATTATAGACTGCAGTGTTCAGTCTAGTAGTGTTATGGTTGTTTTTTTGGTTTTGTTTTTGCTGGTGCTGTTTTGCTGTTTTATGCTCCCCCTTCTACCTTTGGGGGACTCTTTCTCTCCCTATATTAGCCAAGAAGAGTTAGCAACTGCTGCCATATAGTCAAGCTACAATCACACTCTATAAAACACCAAAATCCAGGCAAGAACCAATACCAACTGCCATATACTAGTGAAGCAGACAACACCTGTGAAAGTTACACTGAGTTAAGCAATAAGACGAGTGAAAAGGGAAGCCCACATCCTAATCACATTTACCTAGATGCAATCAGAAAGCACAAAAAATATCAAAACACACACTGATTTAAGTATTAAGGCAACGGATAAACACTAAACATGCAAAAGCAGATGATCATATCAGCACATGTCAAAAAACAAGATAAAATGTCTGGAACAAATGACCTAGAGGTAGACCTGGACTCCACTATGGAAGGAGGGCAG
>NW_006412326.1:0-1836 GCF_000296735.1 Chrysochloris asiatica
TCCCCCCTCTCCCCTTCCCCCCACCCTATATTCTGGAATAATTTGAGTAGAGTTGGTGACAGCTCTTCCCTGAATGTTTGGTAAAACTCAACAGTGAAATCATCTAGACCTGGACTTTTTTTGATTGGAAGTTTTTTTTGATGACCTGGTCAATTTATTCCTTTGTTATAGGTCTGTTCAAGCTTTCTACTTCACTCTGTGTAAGTTTAGGTAGGTCGTGCTTTTCTGTAAATGTATCTATCTCCTCTTTATGTTCAAATATGTTGGAGTACAGCTTTTTATAATATTCTCTTATTATCCTTTTATTTCTATTGGTTCTGTTGTAGCCTAACCCATGTGTTTTCTTATGTGTTATTTGAGTATTCTCCCTCTTTTCTTTTATTAGATTTGCCAATGGTTTATCAATTTTATTAATTATTTCAAAGAACCAGCTTCTTGTCCTGGTAATTCTTTCTAGTGTTTCTATTTCACTTATTTCTGCTCTAATCTTTATTATTTCTTTTCTTCTGTTGACTATAGGTTTTTTGCTGTTCTGTTTCTATTTGTTGGAGATGTTGTGTTAATGTGTTGACTCTAATAATGAGATGTGTGTATGTTGATGTTTTATTATGCTTTCTGATTGCCTCCAGGTAGATGTGATCAGGAGATGTGCTTCCCTTTTCACTCTTCTTATTACTCAACGCATAGTAACTGTCACAGGTGTAGGCTGCTTATCTGGTGTCTGGCAGCTGATATTGGTTCTTGCATGGGTGGTGAAATTTTGTAGGGTGTGATTTTAGCTTGACTATCTGACCATGAAGGGAGAGAAACAACCCCCTAAAGGTAAAAGGGGGACCAAAAACAAAACAGCAATAGCAAAAAAAAAAAAAAACAAAAACTGATTAGATACTGTAGTCTCTAATCACAGAAGAGAGGGGGGAAAAGTTCCATAGCAAATTATGAGTATGACTTTAATTCTTCTCTCTCGGCACCTGCCTTCTAGGCCACCTGAGTAATTTCAAGATGTCACTGTTGATCGTTATGATGTAACACAGGATTTATTTTTTGCCCTGTTTCCTTTTCATTCTGTCTCTCCTGCCCCATCACCCCCATTCAGGCCTTCTTCCTTGTGATTAACAGATCAGAGCCAGCTGTGCCTGTTTTACACTGCTGTTTGGTTTTAAGTGGAACATTTTCCTGTAAATACTGAGCAAATCTGTGCACATGCATAGTAGAACCCTCCAGGTGGGGGGTGTCCTTTCACTTAGACACCCCGTCTAGTTACCAGAATGGAGGTGCACCAACAACAAGGAACCAATGAACAGAGGGAAAAAAGGGGGGGGAATGTCTATATCTTTATTCCAAGGATGGGTCAGGCATCCACAGTGGTTCTGATCCCTCACTGCTCCATCTTGGCCAAGATGGCCACTCTGGGGGCCGCTGAGTCCACCTGATCCAAAAGAACCAGATTTCTTGCTTCTGTTACAAATTTCTCTGGCTGTAGAGCCTTCAAACTTTCTAAATATTTCTTTATATGTAGTTCAGAATTCTGGGACTGTCCCACGAACCTGCTTTGTCCTGTGTTCTATATTATTGCTGAAAGAGGTCCTCACTGCCCTTTTCCCCAATCTGCCATCAAGCCCCACCTCTCTATACTGAGATATTTTTGCTATCATTTAGAAATGGGGGGGGGGGGATGGAGTCTTTCTTCTAATATTCAACTTTCTTCATGCAATTGATGCAAGGAAAATATCTTTTAAAATTGTGTTCTCTAAATCCTGATGTGGCTCTGTAGGATAAGAATTTTACTGCTAACTGAAGAGTTACTGGTTCAAACCCATCAGCTTCTCCTTGGAA
>NW_006412326.1:3094-4270 GCF_000296735.1 Chrysochloris asiatica
GTTTGAATTGGTTCTAGGCTATGATGCCTAGTGTAAATTCCCAGACAAGAAAGGTCTCATTTCAACATCCTGTTGATGAAAGAATGCAGGTTTTGGATATACCAGTCTTTCCAGAGAAGCATAAATTTGGTGTGGCTACAGTTCACTACTCTGTTGAGTGGAATACTTTCCCTGAGAAAACTACTGGTAAAAAGGAATGATGGGTTTTTAGGGACATATTCATTGACTTGGAGAATTTTAAGATAAGGAAGACTTACCACTGTGAGAAAATAGTAAAAAGAACAGAAAATTAAAAACTACCTGGATATTACTAGAAGTAGAAAACATAATAACTCGACAACACTTAACAATAAGAATTTAAGAATACACAAAATATAAGGCAATGTTGTTGTTGTTAGTTGCCAGAATAATGACTGTTGCTAGATGCATAATGATAACTGCTTGGTCTGTGTAACAGTTCCACATGAGCACAATTAAGTGTTCTGAAATACCTATTTTTCAAAATGTTATCGATATCTTATTATGATCCATAATCAAATGCCTTTGCATAGTCAATAAAACACAAGTAAACATCTCTCTGTAATTCTTTCACCCAAAATCAATCTGATGTCAACAATGCTATCCCACAGTCCAAGTTCTATTTCAAATGCCCCTTGAATTTTTGACAGATTCCTGCTGATGTACTGTTGCAGCTGATTTTTAATTCTCTTCAACAAAATTTGGCTTGTGAGTTGTGTGATAGTTTATTTGGGAGAACGTTGGTTTTACACTCATCATTTCATTGCAATGATTACAATCCCCTCCATGCATCATCATTCAACATCATTTGTTTCTATTGCCCTGTTTTTGTTTTTTTTGAGGGGAGGGGGATGTACAAAAAAACACCCAGGAATATATAATAATTTAAACAATCAAAGGGCACATTCTGCAAGTGTGCCTCCTGGCCTCCAGCACAGAGCTTTTCCCTTTCCATTAGTCTAGAGTCCTCAGCTGGTCTCTCTCTCCATGTCATCATCTTCTGCCTCCATCTCTGCTGTTGTTGCTTCTCTGAATAGAGTCTCACACTCCACTCATGCTCTTCTCCCTTGACGATCCTAGGGTCTTTGTTCCTGAATTGTAAGATTAACTACTCCCCTCATTTTTGTTACAAAACTTCTACCATTACATTTGTGACAG
>NW_006412326.1:5930-8432 GCF_000296735.1 Chrysochloris asiatica
ACTACTCTTTAAGGCAGTGCCAGCTTAGAACATTTGGAGTGATTTTAATTTTCTCCATAAATTTACTATTTTTATATGAGCTTTCTTTATTTTCTGTATGCTGCTTCTTTTTCTTCTTTGGAAGAATACCGCCACATTTTAATCATTTCACCTCTTTCCTCATCCATCACATGAAAAAAACAAACTCTAGTTCATTCATTTAGTGGCCACTGTGTCCCTGGGTGGCATAAGTTGTAAATGTGATTTTAAATTCATGAATAATATTATTGATTTAAGCAATGACTTAATTTTTGAAGGTATATTTTCATATAAACAGATTTTCAACCTTGTTTGCTCTGCATTCAATTTTCCATCTTTGAGTTTCTATCTAGGAATATGTTGCTGTTGTTGTTAAATACCATGAAGTTGGTTCTGATTCATAGTGGTCCTGTGTAAGATTTCTGAGGAGTAGCTGGTAGTTTGAACTACTGACCTTTGGTTAGCAGTCCAGTGCTTATCCTACACTGACACACCAGGGCTTGGTCTAGGACTATACATGTAAATAAATTATGAATAAAACATTGTCTGTTTCTTAAATGGTACTAACTCTTTATTTGGGGAATTGCATATAAAAAATTACATAGTTAGATTGAAAACAAAGACAATGTGCATGGCTGAGACTGGAGGAGGAGGAGGAGTGTGAACTGAACACACTGTAGAACTGAAACTCTGATAGATATGCATTTAAACATTTTTTCTATACACTGAGTAAAATGCCAGGGTTGCTCCCAAATCTAGCAGCAGGTAGACTAATTCAGGGATAATTTAAAACCCTTGCATATAGAAATCATGATCTTTAAAATTAATGTTGCCAGGTCAATTGTATATCTATAAGGAAAAGATCAAATCCAGGAATATTGTATAATTTGATGTAAAAGGAACTCAGGAAAACATCCAGAAAATAATATTGAAGAGTATTTTCAAGTATTTTGATGTAGGGAAAGATTTCTTAGATAACACAAACAGTATAGAAAACAAAGTAATGTATATTGAAAATTTTGACAATATTAAAATTAGTATTTTTTTAAAACAGAGATAAGTACTTCATGAATTATTTCCTGTTCAAACACAACCAATCTGTAAATATAGACAATAAATGTGCTTATTTTATGTTGTTGATTTTTTTAACTTACTGTATAATTTTGATCTGAGCACCTTTTTGTCCCTAATGTTATATTTTATTTAAAAGTATCAATGAGGGCAGGGATTGGTGGCAGCTAGGGTGGAGGTGCAATGAAGTTCTCATCAGCAATACCACAGAATACCAGGCAAAGCAGATCCAGGGCAGAGCTCCAAAACTCAGAATCACATAGATAGGAATATTTTTAAAGTTTGAGGGCTTATAGCTCCTGGAACTTGAAGCTGAAGTAAGAAATCACATACTTTTGAATCTGCCAGGCTGAGGCCTAAAACCAACATTGGTGAGACTAAACAGAAAGACCAACAGGGGTTGCAGACACACCAAGGAAAAATGCAGTGGAAACATTGGAGCAAATGTGAGCAATACAGTTTGTCAGTTTTGCTTTGTTCTGATTTTTTTTTTTTTTTTTTTTTTTTGGTATCTGGTCATTAGTGCCCCCACTATTTTTACACTTCCATTCTGGTAACTAAAGGGGGAGCCTGAGCAAGTGGACAACCCATACCCTCACCACTGCTGGGTTTTTCTGCCATGCATGAGCACAGATACTCAGCTAAAGAGCAGATCCTGAACCTTTTTTTTCTTTTTTCTTTTCTAATTCAGGAAAGGGCAGGGCAGGGCTATAGAGAGAGAAAGAAAGTTTTTTGTTTTTGTTTTTTAAAAAAAAGGCCAAAAATTAAATTAAAGCCTGAGATATAGCATAACAAACCAACACTGGCATCTTGAAATCACTCAGGCAGCTTTAAAGCAAGAAGATGAAGAGAGGACATGAAAGGCATACTCATATTATGCTACAGATTTTTTTTTTCTTCTCTCCCTCCTCTCTCTCTTCTATGATTATAGACTGCAGTATTCAATCTGGTTTTTGTTGCTGTTGTTTCTTGGGGGTTTTTTGCTTTTGTTTTTTTTCCCACTGGTGCTGTTTTGCTGTTTTATGCTCCCCTTTCAACCTTTGGGGTACTCTTTCTCTCCCTATATTACCAAAGAAGAGCCAGCAACTGCTGCCATACAGCCAACCTACAATCACACTCTATAAAACACCAAAACCTAGGTGAGAACCAATATCAACTGCCATAAAACAGGAAGGCAGACAACACCTGTGAAAGTTACTCTGAGTTAAGCAATAAGAAGAATGAAAAGGGAAGCCCACATCCTGATCACATCTACCTGGAAACAATCAGAAAGCATAAAAAATACCAAAACACATACTCAATTAAATATTAAGGCAACAGATACACACTAAACATGTCCAAGAAGCAAAAGCAGGTGACCATATGAGCACATGTACAGAAACAAGATAAAATGTCTGAGACAAATGACCTAGA
>NW_006412327.1:0-1009 GCF_000296735.1 Chrysochloris asiatica
CAGAGTGTACCAGAAAGATGTTTACTTGTGTTTTATTGTCTATGCAAAGGGATTCCACTGTGTAGATCATAACAAACTATGGATAACATTTCAAAGAAAGGCCTTTCAGAACACTTAGTCATGCTTATAAGAATAGACCAAGAGGCAAACCTTTGAACAGAACAAGGAGATACTGAATTGTTTAAAATCAGGGAATGTGTGTTGCCAAGGTTGTATCCTTTCACCATACTTATTAAATCGGTATGCTGGGCAAATAATTTGAGAAAGTGGATTATATGAAGAAGGACATTGCATCAGGATTGAAGGAAGACTCATTAACAACCTGTTATGACATAAACTATGACACCTTGTTTGCTGGAAGTAAAAAGGACTTGAAATCCTGACTGCTGAAGATCAAATATTATATATATATCCTACTGTATAGTTTGCACCTCAATGAAAAGAAAACAAAAACAAAATTCCTCACAGTTGGACAAATAAATATCATGATAAATGGAGAAAAAGTTGAAGTTTTCAAAGATTTCTTTTTGCTGGGATCTACAATCAACACTCATGGAAACAGCACTGAAGAAATCAAAGGATGTACTGCATTAGGCAAATTTGTTGCAAAAGATTTAACTAAAGAGCTAACAGCAAAGCTGTCAGTTTGAAGACTAAGGTGTGCCTGACCTAAGCCATGGTGTTTTCAGTTGCCTCATACTCATGTGAAACTTGGAGAATAGATAAGGAAGATCATGGAAGAATTGATAAATTTGAATTGTGGTGTTGGAGAAGAATATTGAAAGCACTATGGACTGTCAGAAGAACAAGCCGATCTGTTTTGGAAGAAGTACAGCTAGAATGCTCATTAGAATCTTACGGCAAGACTTTATCTCTCATACTTTGGACATGTTCTCAGGTGGGACTAGTCCCTGTAGAAGGACATCTTTGTTGGAAAAGGTGAGGATCAGTATGCTGAATAGTACTGCTCAAAAGCGTTTCAAAGCTGTGACCTTTCAGGAGAAGATCA
>NW_006412327.1:1254-1767 GCF_000296735.1 Chrysochloris asiatica
AGTGTCTGTTCATGTCCTGTGCCCATTTTTTAATTGGGTTATTTGTCTCCTTCTTGTAGAGGTGTTGTAGTTTCCTATATATTTTAGAAATGAGTCCCTTATCTGATGTGCTGTTGCAAAAGATTTTTTCCCATTCTGTGCTTTCCCTTTTTGCTCTTTTGTTGAAGTCTTTTGATGCACATAAGTTTTTAATTTTTAGTATGTCCCACTCATCTATTTTGTCTATTTCCCACTCATCTATTTTGTCTATTTTTGTTTGTATACTTTTCAAATTATGTGGTAGTCTGTATATGCTCTGAATTAGCACTCTCACATTTGTCCCTATTTTTTCCTTGATGACCTTCATAACTTTGGGATTCATATTTAGATCTTTATTCCATGCTGAATTGATTTTGCATAGGGCATGAGGCAAAGGTCTGAATTCAGTCTTTTACATAATGCTTTCCAGTTCTGCCAGCACCATTTGTTAAAGAGACTGTCTCCTCCCCATGCAATATGCCTAGGCACTTTTGT
>NW_006412327.1:5378-6307 GCF_000296735.1 Chrysochloris asiatica
TACTCTACCTGGTTTTTGCTGCTATAACCCAAATCAGAAGTCTCCTAACCACTTTCTTTTGGAAAGTAACTTTTCAGCCTAATACATATTGCCCTCTCCATAGAAGAGGGAAAGAAGTATGGGTCTGCTTTACTGAGAGTCAAACATAGCCAAGGGAAAGACTCTACTCTGGGAACCCTCATCGCTCTGTACAAAGCACCAGCCAAACCAGAAAGGTGATTCCAGGAAGCATTGTTAGCTAAGGAAAAAAAAAAAAAGAAAGAAAATTTAAGTGCTGTTCAGGTTTTCAGCTTTAAGGTATCTTGGTGAAAGGTGATTTTTATTTTATTTTGTCAGAAGTAACCAAGCAAATTAATATGATGAGACCTCTGTGTGCGATCTCGTCATTAACCCATCTTTTCCCCACTCCCTTCCTAAATACTCACAGAATTAATCATGTGTCAGTCTCTTGGGTGATCACATATTTACTCTCCTGCCTTCTTTTTTAAAATAAAGAAAATATGAATTGCCACTTATTTAGCCATATGAAACACATCTCGTCAATTTATTCTGGGTCTGAAGCTGCTGCTGTCTTTCAAAGTGCCATCTCAGTAAGTGTTGGAGAAATCTTGAATATCTTATATACAAAGCGCTTTTTGAAATTTTATATGATTTTGAAACTTTGCTTCTCTGGGGTTGGGGTGCACTGGCCACCCCATCTGGCTGATTTCTCTCTGCAATCTGTACGGTGCAGTGTGTGCTCATCTTTTGAAAGTCCTTTCCCTATCCAGTCCCCCCTTTTTTGGTGCGGTTTCTGTGAGGCATGCCAGGTGGTCATCCTGCAGCTTAGTGACTTCAAATGTCCTCTCCTTTGGTGTGGTCTCTTTGAGGGGCTGATTGGGAGAGAGAGAAACCAATAGTGTAACTGTTTTGATACTGAAAATTGTTAA
>NW_006412327.1:6687-9741 GCF_000296735.1 Chrysochloris asiatica
TCAAATAGAAAACATGAAATTTGAAGTGATTGCTTTGCAATGGTGTTCACTTTATTTGTTCCATCACATTGAAGAATCATACACAATGTTAGATATTTTCATACCTTCAGGTTAAATGTCTTAAGTAATGAATGAGAAAAAAAGGATTATCAGTAGAAAACACCTAGATGCTTCTTTTTCATTAGCTCATAAGAAATCAAATAAGCCAGTATTATCCTCTGTGCTTTGCAAAATACTTGTATTTTGATGAATTTTATAAATATACTGTGGAGCATAAACTAACTGTAAATAAGAAAATAATAAAATGACTTACTGTGCCTGCTACTACTCATCTGTCTGTTGTACTGTGGTGATGTGTGTGTTGTTGTGATTCTGGAAGCTATGCCATGAGTATTGTAAATATCAACAAGGTCACCCATGGTGGATAGGTTTCAGATGAGCTTCTAGACAAATACAGACTAGAAAGAAGGAGAGATGGATGACTTCTGAATATTTGGTTTCTGAAAATCTTAGGAATAGCAGTGGAACACTGTCAGCACCAAGCTGTGGTATTTTCAATAACCTCATATGCATGCAAAAGTTCGACAATGGATACAGATGAGCATAGAAGAATTGATGCTTTTGAGTTATGGTGTTAGAGGAGAATATTGAAAGTACCATGGACTGCCAAAAGAACCTACAGATCTTTGTTGGAAGAAGTACAGTCAGAGTGCTCCTTGGAGGCCAGGATGTCCAGGCTTCGTCTGTCATACTTCACACAGTTTATCTGGAGGGATCAGTCCCTGAAGAAGGATATCATGTTTGGTGAAGTGGAGGATTGTAGAAAAAGAAGAAGACCCCCAACAAGACGGATTAGCAGAGTGGCAGCACAGTGAACTCAGTCGTAGCAATGATTGTGACGTTGGCCCAGGACCAGACAATGTTTCATTCTGTTGTGCATAGGATTTGCTATGAGTTGGAGTCGACTCAATAGCACCTACCAACAACACTGTACTTAAACTTTAATTTTTAAAATTTCATCTTTGATAAACAATTCCTTGCTTACTTATTGAAAATACATTTTATTTTATATCAAGGGCATGGATAAAGACAATAAACTCATAGCACATATTCTCTGTACTAAAGGTTACCTTGAAGTGCATGAAATAGTACATTCAGTAATGCCTAAAATAGAAATTCAGGTTGCGAACTTATAAAGGTTGTAAATATATTATTAATGTAGGAGAATATTAAGTAAACCAAAATTAAATTTAAATTGAAGAAATTTGACACATGGCCAGTTTTTGTTTTCCTAAATGCTTATCTAATTGGTATTGGCTTAATATCTGGCAGGAAACATGGGTTTTAAAATTGTGTTGGAAGAATTTTAACTGATCATTATCACCATTTGTCATTTGCTTAGAAAACAAAACATACATTAAACATGTATTAGATTTAATTTTTAAAGTCCTGGAATATTACACAAAATCCAAAGCAAATGGAGAGAAGTTTTCTTTTTTCTTTCCTTAAAATTGTGCAATGTGTTGACTATTGTAAGACTCAGGGAAGGGGAGGGTTTTTTTTTTTTTTTTTCCTCTAATTTCAATGTGTGCTTCATGAAGTGGAAATTAGTAACAATTTGAAGTGACATAAGCATTTGAACTCAAGATTGAAATGCAAATTCCAACTTTGACACCTGCTACTGAAATGACTTTGGACAGTTTATATAACCTCCCTGAATCATCAAATCATTATCGCTCTTTACATTTCTCTTTCCATTTTTAAAATTAGGCAACATACATTCAGATCATGACTCCTTTTAGATTGAGAATACCTTAGGTTAATTTTATGGTCATGTACTTAAATGCTTATTTATTCCTCATGATGAATCAAAAATAAAGAGAGAAAATTTCGAAGTACTGAAAATTATGCAAGCTATGCAACCTCTTTTCACAAATATTTATGGGGATCCTACGTTTTACCCACCTGAGTCAGGAGCTAGAACAAGGCTGCAATCAAGGCAGGCTCCACACTGCTCTCAGGTGTGTTATGGTCCTGTATAATGCGTCTGCTGCATCCTCCCAAAGCTAAAATTTTCACTTTGTTGTTGTTAAGTGCTATTGTGTTGGCTCTGACTCATAGCGACCCTGTGTAGGGTTTCCAAGAAGCAGCTGGTGAGTTTGAACCGCCGACCTGGTGGTTCAAACCAACCTTGCACGGTCCCGTACTTTATCTCACCGTGCCAAACCAGGACTCCTAAAATTGCATTAATGTACCTCATATAGGTATATGTGAGTGGGTTTGTCAAACCTGTTTTAGTGTCAAAAGCTGAAGAGATGAGTCACTTTTAAGTTACTTGTAATGGCTTCTCACCCATATTTCTTGACTTGATAGTGCTTTAAAGCAATTAAACAATATGCTTTAGCCCTGATACTTAAAGGAAAGGTAGGTGAATCATAGGAGCTACAGGAGTCATTGGTCCTATAGAACAGAAAATCCAGTAGCAACAACTGCACATTTGTGTAAGAGGATAGAATGTTGGTTGACTCATCTTGCAGTAGTGCTGTTGACTCATCTTGTTGGTTTTTGCCTGACCTAACATACAGTATTTCTTTTTCTGCTTTGATACAAAAAAAAAAAAAAATGTTAAATGAAAAAAAAAACCAAATACAGGGTATATTTTTCTAAAATCGGTAGAATTAAAAATAAAAATAAATGATAGGACAATAACAAAAGCAAATACATAAAATGCAATGACATAAATTCTGAAAATACAGCTGGAATATGTTTTACAGTAGATTAAAAAACAACTATTCAACTTGTTTTTAAGAATATTTGAAGTGCATCAGAGAAGCATGCAACTTTAAAAAAATGAAATTAAAAAAGCATTATTTAAAATTGTATTAACTTTTGAGTAGAAGCTTTATTTTAGGGTCTATCAAATTCTAGACTATGTTGTTTTTGTCAGGTGCCATCGAGTCGGAACCAACTCATAGCGACCCCATGCACAGCAGAATGAAACAATGTCTGATCCTGGGCCAACCTCACTACTGCTGCCACACTTGACGCTATCTC